>NW_020954619.1:166111-172261 GCF_900497805.2 Vombatus ursinus
GGGGGAGAGAGGGAGACAATCATGGTTAGACCCATATGTTAAAAAAAAAATACTTTTGCAAGATGCATTGGACTGAGAAGGTGAGTGGAATAAGCATTTATATAGAACCTATGTGTTAGGCACTGTGCAAAGTGGTTTTTTTTTTGCAAAGATTATCTCATTTGGTGCTCACACCAAATGCATGATGTAGATGCTATTATGATTCACATTATACAGATGAGGAAACTGAGGCAGGTTAAATGATTTGTCCAGAGTCACACAGTGTCTGAGGCTAGATTTAAACTCGGGTCTTCCTAAAAACAGACCCAGAGCTCTGGGAGAAAGGGTAAGCAAGGCTTCATGTAGAATAGAAAGTACTGTGCCAACCAGAGGAAATCTACAGCTCTCCTCTTTTGCTTCTCTGAGCTCCTAAGTTCAAGAGCTTCTCTGAGGACTTGGGGGTCCATTTCCCATGGTTTCCTATCATAGATTCAGGCCTTTGTAAAGATTGACTTTCAAATTTCTGTAGTCTAGATTTTGACTGCACAGGAATGTATATCTTATGTCTACATTGTTCATGTAAAACTAACTGCTTTGGAAGTATTCCTCCACCTAAAGTGGTGTTTTTGTGGAACCTATTAATGATAATAATAGCTAATATTTTACATAGTATTTTAAAGTTTGAAAAGAGTTTCATATACATATCATTTGAAACTGAGGCAGACAATCTAATTATCATTATCCTTTGAATGAGCAAGCTAAGGTTTAAAGAGGTTAATGTCACACAGTAAACACCAGCATGGGGATTTGAACCTAGATTTGGGGACCAAATCATTATATATGTGGGTGTAGGACTTTACTATTCTAAAAGATTCCTTGATGATAAGTTTCACTCTTTCTGGGCTGGACTTTGCTCTTTTTGCCAAAGAAAACTCCTATTTGATGAGTCAGTCAGTGACCTGGGCTTATGAGGTTTTTTTTTTGTTTGTTTGTTTTTAATGTCTATAATCATTGTAGCTATTAATACACTTAAATACTGATGAGTTTTTCCACCATGGATTTATGTCATGGCTTCACTTCTGATGCATTTCCTGAGGAACAACAGCTCCAAAAAGGGCAGGCATTTGTTGTATTTTTCAAAAGAAAGGCATCCCCTTGCCATTGTAGGACTTTCCATGTAATGGCACAATTTGTCTGCTTGTGGCTTCTTCTTGCATGAATATGTCTCTGGTCTGTGGACTGCAAGAAGACGGCGCTACACATTGACTCTATAGATCTTGGCAAAGCAGTCATAGTTGGAAATGAGTTGGCTTTCTCTGACTGTTTCTTTTTACATAGCTAGTTTCAAATTTAAATAACACAAGATAAGCTAAGGTCCATGTTGCAAAAGAGATGGTCTGGAGCAGCAGTAGAGCAGGGTAAGGACTCTGGGGTGGTGATGGATGATTGAGTGTACCATAAAGTACTTGCAGTTATTTTAAAACTTCTTGACATTGAAGGATAAGATATTTTAAAATACGGATTCTTAAAGGTGACAGGAGATTATGAATGATTATTTTCCATGAATAATGCTAACAGAAATATTACAGTAATACCCATGGGAAAAGAATGGGTGATGGGTCTCCCCAGAGGTTATTGCTACAGAATACAGAAGAGGTTTAGAACAAGCACCATACTAGAAATGCAGTGGGGCTCTCCTCTTTGAGTGCTCTTATCATCACAGAATCCCCTGTCTAGAAAACTACCCACCTTTCATCAGGGGAAGGACCAAAGACAACCACAATACATGCTCAAGGGAGAGAATGCAGATACAACTTGGCTATCTTCTTCTGGTAATTTTCTTATTGAATCTGCAAAAGAGAGGAGAGAGGCACAGGTAGGTACACATCACAGAAATTCTCAGGAAGACAATATAGTCACATTGTTTTAAGGAGGCTTGAGTGGGTATGATACCCATTGTACAAACAAGCAAATCTGACTAAAGCCAACAAGGTTTGGCCAGCCTAATTTACCTTTGGTTTCAGTCACTACTCATACTTCTACTTAAATCCCAAGCTATGCACTACCCTTACCTTGTCATGTCAATAGTGTCAGTGCAAATGCAGACCTGCCTCTGCTCTTAGTCATGGTGCCAGCAGGTATAGCTTAAACTGATAAGAAAATAGGGAAAGTCATCCAAAGGCCTGAGTTCTGTTCTCAAAGTCTAGAAGTATTGGGCAAGAGTCTCCCTCATTTTAAACCAAAGAATGACTTCATTAAGTCTTAGGGCTTTTGGATGCTCAAGGACTGTCATTCTCTCTTTCTGCCTCAGTATTAGAGGATTACAGAATCTGAGAGTTGGAGGGGACCTCAGGGGTCATCTAGCACCATTCACACTCCCCAAAAGAAGTCTTTCAACTTCCAAAATGGTTATCTAAGTCTTTGCTTGAAGGACTGCAGTTAGGGGGAACTGACAATTCCTCAAAGCAATCCATTCAATTTGAGGTCTATCTAATGATTAGGAAGGTTTTCTTTACATCAAGCCCAAGTTTGCTTCTTTTTTCTTTCCACCTTTTTCTTCTAGTTCTTCTCTCTGGGGTCAAGTAGAACAAGTCTATTTACTCTCTTCCACATGATAGCCCTTCAGTTTCTTGAAGATAGTTATCATGTTGTTTCCCTCCCCTCCACCCAAGTCTTCTCTAGACTAAGCATGACAGTTCTTTCAATCAGTCTTCATAAGGCATGAATTCAATGAGATTTTCCTCCTGAGGACACTATCATTAATGTCCTTCCTAGAGTACGGCACCTGGAACTGAGTTAGACACCCTAGATGTGGTCTAGTAAGGAAGGATAAGGGACAGTAGGACTATCATGACCTTATTCCTGAATGCTCTCTATATATGTAAAATTATTCTATATATTCTTCTATTTATCAGTTCCTTCTCTGGATCCAGATAGTGTCTTTCTTCACATGTCCTTTATAGTGAGTTTGGATATTTATAACTGTCAAAATGATTTATTCACTCAAAGTCTGTATTTGCTTCTTTGACTGCTATATCACATTACTGACTGATACTTACTAAAACTCCTAGTTTCTTTTCTGGAGAACTGTGGTCAGTACACCTCTATTATTTTGCACTTATGAATTTGATTTTCTCAAGCCAAGTATAAAGCTTTACATTTATCTGTATTAAACTTCATCTCATTCAATCTCACCTAATGTTCTGGCTAATGAACCCTAGCTACCATCCTGGGATTTAGCTCTTCCTCCCAACTTTTCCTCATTTGAAAATTAGAGAAACACAACACTTATGTCTTTAGGTCATTTATAAAAATGTTAAGCAGTAGGGGGCCAAGCACAGATCCTTGGGGTACTCTATTGGAGTCTATGGAATGTATTAGAGAATGGCCAAATCATGGTATGTGAATGTAATAGAGTAGTAATTACACCATATGAAATTACAAAATAGTTTCAGAGGAAATTAGGAAGATATCTGTTATTTGATACAGAGTGAAGTGAGTGGAACTGGGAGAACAATTTACACAATGATAACAACATTACTGAGAAAACCAACTTTGAAAGACTTTAGAACTCTGATTAATGCCATGATAAACCATAAGTGCACAGGACTGAAGATGAATCATGCCATCCACCTCCTGCCAGAGAGGTGATAGATTTAAAATCCAGAATGGAACATGTATATTTGGGCATGGCCAATATGGGGATTTGTTTTCATGCTGGGCTACGCATATTTAGTTGGGGAGGAGCAGTGGAAAAGAGTAAATTCAGAAAAATAAAAACAAAATTGCAAAAAAAAAAAAAAGAAAATTGGAATGACATTTGTCCTTCTTCAGTCCTGGAGTATCTCTTCTTTCCTCCATGGTTAAATTATGGATGCCCTCAATCATATCTATGAGTTCTTTCAGTACCTGAGGATATACTTCATCTGGATCATCTGTAAACTCTTCTAGGTCAGCTAGGTGTTCTTTCACTATCCTTTTACTTTACGACTTCTTATTAAACATATTTATTGTATACTTTCTTGTCTGATGATCACCCACCTTGGCATAAAAAATGAAGAAGTAAAATAAAAATTAAGCAGATTATTTTCTTTGTCATCAATTATCTCTGCCCCTTCTACCTTGAGCAATTTTCCTATTGTTTGGGCCTCTTTTTCCCCTATATAGTGACAAACAAAAACAGAAACAAAACAAAGCTAAGCTAACAAAACCTTTTTTACTTTCCTTAGCTTTCTTCAATAAGCTCAGCTCGTTCTGGGGTTTTGCACCCTTGACCTGGTTCTTACTGGAATTCTGTCATAATTTTATATTTATCCTCTATTGAATCATGTCTTTTGTCCTTATTTTATTCCATCAATGAATATAATAAGTCATCTACACCCGTCTAACCTGTGTGATTCAACCATACCTTCCAAAAATTCATCATAAGTGGTCCCTTTAACATACTGCACGCCTTCTTTGCATTGGCACATACAAGCTGTCTTCCCATCAGACATTGCTTGCTCTAGCCAGGTGAACAGTCTTTCCCAACCCCCTCCTCACTCCAGATAAAACTTTATTTGATGATGTCCTTTGCATGCCTTCATCTTCACGTCCCTTGTTTGTAATGTATTGTTCCCTGCTCATTTTGACCATGTGCCTTTTGTTTGCTTTTGGGGTACCCTCAACTTTATTTATTTTATTTTTTATTTTTGTTGACTGTTTTTTCCTGCCTACCATCATGTAACATTACTTGAGGAATATTGGTATTAAAAAGTTGGACTTTTGTTTTAGGAGACAGCTTGAGGTCACAAGAAGAACTTTTCATTTCCCAAAGGCTGCCTAGTCTGCCCTCTTCTTCCTATTCAATTTTTAGCCTAGTTCAATGTCTATTTGCAATGAATGTCAAGATATAAGGACTAATGGATGAGTTCTACGGGATAATCATCCAACTGGGTATAAGAGTCTAAACTAGGAGTCTTAACCTGGAATCCACAGACTCCTATAACTGTGTATAGATTTCAGAGTGGTCTGCTAGTTTATTTATTTATTTATTCATTCATTTATTTATTTATTTATTTTGCTAAAGATTGTAAAATTGTATTGATTTTGAAAATAAATCTTTTTGTACACCTCTATTTCATTTGCAATGTTAAAGAAAACAAGCCTTTCACTAGTCACATATTTTGAATGTTACTTACTAATCAGAAATGTTATGTGCAACACTTTGGGTGGGTGGGAGCACAGAACATTCATGAGTCCCACCCCTACCTAGTCTTTTCATCAGACCTATGCCTAGGAGTGCAGTAGCAAGTAGCAGCCCCAGTCTAACTTGGGAGAAGGGGTTAGACAGGGCTCAGCCTTCCCTTCCCTTGTACTTGCTTGCATGCTATGGGCCACATTAGGATTAATTAGTTTTACCAATGCGGGTACTGGAGAGGAGGCTAGTCAATAGGAAGTCTAATTGGTACAAAGTCCTGGCAGTAGATACCTAGCTGCAGGTGTTAGTGCTGCTGTTACGGTTACCTGTCCTTCAACTCTATCAGCAACAAAGAGAGGGAGTGCCTGAGGTGTTTTTCTTTTTTTAAGATTAAAAAAAAGACATTTTAACCATTTCATTGGAAAGATCAGTACATTTTTCTTGGGAAATTGTTATTCTCCAGGAGTATAATATGGATGAAGGGGTTTCTGATCTTGTCCCATTTTTCGTCAAAGATTCAAATAACGAAGACCTGAGGCAGTTAATTAAAAGAAGTGAAACCACAGGTGTTCTCATTTCTTCTAAAGCAAGTATTCAATTCTGTGTGAGGGTTTATCAATAGCAGATGGTATTTTTCACTAATAAATAATGGTAGAGAAGATGAGAATCTTCACATTGCTAAATGGTCAGTTAGGCTTCTTTTTTATTTTTAGTTACCTTTAAAGTAGCTGGGAGGTAGGAACATTTCTTAGCCAGCCTAACCAAGAACAAGATGATTCTTGAAGGCTGAGGAGAGTTCTAGAATCATTTTATTTTAGGATGTTCAAGAGTCAAACTTGGATTTTGTAAACTGAGACTCCATGAGGGAGGCTACTCTGGCCTCCTGCTAATTATTTTTTAAATATTTTGATGATTATATTCTTCCTTCCTTCCTTCTTTCTTTCCTTCTTTCTTTCTTTCTTTCTTTCTTTCTTTCTTTCTTTCTTTCTTTC
>NW_020954619.1:172271-238190 GCF_900497805.2 Vombatus ursinus
TTCTTTCTTTCTTTCTTTCTTTCTTTCTTTCTTTCTTTCTTTCTTTCCCCCTCCCTCCCTTCCCTCCTTCCTTCCTTCCTTGCTTCCTTCCTTCCTTTCTTCTTTGTTCTCTTGCACAAAATGACTAATATGGAAGTGTTTTGCATGATCGTACATTTATAACCTATATCAGATTGCTTACCATCTCAGAGAAAGGGAAGGGTGGGGTGGGAGGGATAGAATTTGAACTCAAAATTTTAAGAAAAACAGCAAATGTTATAAATTGTTTTTATATGTACTTGAAAAAATATTGTTAAAAAAGAAGAAATTTCCAGGGTGCAACTGATGATAGCGAAATCACTAGGAATGAACGTCATAAAGAGAAGAAGCAAAGGACAAGGAAAAAGAAATGAAAGAAAGAGTGATGGACAAGAAAAAAAGAGAGAATAAGGAAATAACATTTGAAGAAGGAGTAGAGTGAAAACATGAACTATTTTGAGGGTGGTGGGTTCTATTTCTACTTGTTAGAGCTAAAGGAAAGTCAATGCAATCATACTGATTTTTTTTTAACCAGGTCTCATTTTAGACTCAGAAATTTTAGACATAGAATTTTTTTTCCCTTTACAATTTTCTAAAGGATTGAGAATACTGTAGCCTTTATACCAGATGAGGTCATGACAGTCTGTTTTCAGAATAGACATCAATCATTTTAAGTTTCTAGTTTCTCAGATTTTGTTAACAGCTTCAATGAGAATGAGGCTACTCATATATCTGCCATTAAGTTTCTTCTGAAAATTAACATGTGTTTTGGATGTAACATTCTTATTCTCTCCCAAAATTTTTTTTCAGATGATTTGTCTTGTATTTTGGGGAATGCCTGGAATTTCCCATTGCAAAATAATGTTATAGTCCATGTTTTTTTAGTTTTTTGTTCTCACACTGACTGGGGTGGGAGTAGATGTCATTGTAGGCTAACACCTAAACTGGGCTTGCAAATGGCTAATACATCCTCCAAATGAGAATGTCATAAGGTCCTGGAGGTCTTCAGGATCACAAACTTGGGCAATTATGTGCATTTCCTAAATCATAAAAGCTTACTCTAGAAGGGACCCTAAAGGTTATGTAACAAGTGGTCTTAAGCCTCTGTTTGGATAAGTTTTGTAACAGGGAGCTCTTTAATGAGGAAGTTGATCCAATTTTCGGACAACTCTAACTGTTGAGGAATTCTTCTTTAAATTGAGTTGAAATCTGATTTTCAACATTTCACAGTATCTTCTAATCTCAGAATTGGAAAGGACCTCAGAAGCCATATAGTCCAAATCACAATCCAAAAAAGAATGCTATCTATGACATTCCTCATAAGTGGCCATCCAGTCTGTGTCCCAAACCTCCTAATAGGGGGACCCATGCCTCCTAGCAGCTCATTCCAGTTTAGGCTGGCTCTTATCATTGGGATGTATCTTTTGACATTAAGCCTAAATATATTTCTTGTAACTTTCACCTGGTGTTGCCCTGTGGGGTCAAGTAGGGCATGTCTGATACCTCTTATAGACAAAAACTTTTCAGGTGTTTGAAGAAAACTGTCAGGTCCCGTCAGAGTCTTTTCTTTAGACTAAACATTCCCTGTTGCTGATAGGAGATGATATTGAGGCCCCTCACTATCCTTGTTACCTTCCTTTGGCTGGGAACTGATCACAGTACTACAGCTGTGTAATGGTCGTTAGACCACTATCACCCCACCTAGTCATGCACACTTGACCTTTCTGAATGCAGCCCTTTTCTGGACCCTTCATTTTGGGTGTTCCTAAAGCCTGGACCTTTTTCATTTTTTTTAAACTTTCTTCCTTAACAATCTCATTTTTAAGGCCCCAACTGTTACCTCCCTGTAATACCTATATGGATTGTTACATTATTGTATAAAATTGTAGACTATATGACAAATAAATACAACATGTAATATACATTGCTATATGTATATAATATTATGTGTTAATATATAGAGTAATTTAAGTTACATATTATTATACATCAATTCATCTGATAATGTATTGTGCTTATTTGTATTACATACATATGTATACTATATCTGTGTATAATACTAGATGCTATAGATATACAATACTTATAATAACATAAAATGACTCTCAAATCTATAAATCCATCCCTGACTTCTCTCCTAAGCTCAAAACCTTCACATGCAACTGTTTATGGGATGGTTTTAACCATAATTAAAAACCTTGCTATTGCCCTATCTACAGTTTCCAAGCCTATTTATTCTTAATACTTTTCTAAACCACTCATCTCTTTTACCAGACAATAACTTAGGACAGCTCACTATTACCCCTGACTTGAAATTACTTCAAAAGCTTCCTAACAGTCTTCCTGCTTCTACTCCTTCTCCCTTCCAGTATCATCTTCATTCCATTATAAATCTAACTTTCCTTATGTATGGATTTTTTTGGTTATGCTGCTCCTTTGTTCAAAACTCTTCAGCAGCTCCCAATTACCCATAGTGGAAGTTGTAAACTCCTTAACTTAGTATCAAAACCCTCTGCAATCTGGAACTACTTTAAATTTCCAACTTTATCTCATACTATTCTCTTCTAGATCTTTTCCATTCTATCATAATCCATCTACTCTCTCTTCCCTATGTGCACCCCATACTTTTCTGCTTCTGTTCCTTTGCTATTGTTTTTCCCTATGCTTGGAATATTCCCTCTCTCCTTGCCCTGCTTTGTATACACAATGATCTTGTATTATGGTTATTTGTATTCATGACATCTCCCTATCAGACTAATCTCTGTGAGAGCAGGAACTGTATCTTATATAAGATTGTATTTCCCCTTGCAACATGCATAGTGCTGTGTATACATTAGATGCTAAATAAGTGTCAAATTGAATTATAAATTTTTATAAATCAGCATACACCAATGAATTTAAGACCAACCTCTTATGTCTTCTGAGTAAAATTCGCTTTCACCTCCATTCATTTGAGTTGTTGAATAGTTCCTCTTTCTCTTTGGCCAGAACTGAATGATGTCTGGAATATTTCTCTTTCTTTGAATTCCATGTCTCTTTTGATTATTCTTACTATTTAGTTTTCACTCGGGACCTGGGCATTCATTCCAAGAACAGTCGCACCAATGACTAGTCAGAAATGTCAGCACATTTAATTAATTAGTAAAGACTTATCAGTGGTATCTGTACAATATCTCAGCTGAGCCTTCAACATGAACCTTTCTTGTCCTGTAGGCAGCAGCTGGCCCTGCTGAGCAAAAACTAGATTGCCTCGTGGCCAAACCAGCAAGATGTGAATTAAATTTATTTCACTTGGAAACCATTCTTGGCATATATTAAAGACAAGAGTCTGCAAAGGCCAGCATCATAAAGGCAGTAGCCCCATGAGTAAGAGGATACATGGTTTCTATTAAGCAAACCAAAAGCTTGAGGATTGGCAGGACTGAGTTGCTCCCAAAGCAGATGGGGACCATAATGCCTCACTGGGGAAGTCCAATGACTTCTGCACATTTCCCAGAGAACTCTTACTCATGGCTTTCACAGTAAAAATGAGAATGGATTTCATGTGAAATCCCCATTCCTCATTGCCCATGTTTCCATGTCAACTGAAAGAATGTTCCCATGATATGGCAGAAATGTACATAGGGAAGCACAGGACTCTTGACTCCTGTTGTTCTTGGCCTTTCCCTTAGTTCAACTGAAGAGCATCCTCATCATTGCCCTCAGGCCAGGACACAGTTACATGGCAACTGCTCTGAGTAAGACAAGGGAACAAAGCAAGCTCAGATCAGATTCTTTATTATTTCCCCTCTATGTCCACATCTCTCTTGTCCCTGGATATTTTCTGGGGAGCCCCGTTATCTGGATTCAACAAGGAAAGGTGTCCCATCTTTGATGCACTGGAATCTTCCTTTTGGTTTCCTCACATGGTAGATCTCCCCTCCTGGTCCTTCTCTTACCTCTGTCTTCTCTTTCTCTGACTTCACCACTATCTCTTCTTCTTCCTTCTATACCTTAAATGCTAGAGTGGGTTTGTGCCTTTGAGATAATTTGGGTTGGCTCTTTTATTTTTCAGAAGTGCATATTGAGGGCCTTAGGAGTTGAATCTCTGAGGGTCACTCAGATGGTAAAAGAGCTGGAGCAAGAACCCAAGTTGTCTAACTCTCTATCTGGTGTTCTTTCTAGTATACCACAGCAGTCTTTCAAAAGAGCTGATTTTTTTTTTATTAGCAGAAACCCAGAGATTGAAGATCTAGAATAGCAGGCAAGAAGTCTACCCTTGAACCTCCATCTTTGCATAATTTTAAAGGCCCAGTACAGGCAGTAGTGCTACCACCCTTTACACAGTTGTTTCCTTCATTTAGGAAAGTTGAAGGCATAGGTGGAATACAAGAGATAAGCCTGAATCCAGAACAACAGCAACAACCCGAAACAGCTCTATAGTTATGACCACCAATGTTGTACAGGAGACAGTAACAAAAAAAGGACCAAAGAAAAAGAAGAGCAAGAAAGCAAAAAGGTTGTCTGATAAAGTTTTACAAATAGTTGAGAAAATAAGGAAAATGAAAGGTAAAGGAGAAGGGGAAAGATATATCCAACTGAATGCAGAATTCTAGAGAATTTCAAGGAAAAATAAGAAGGTTTTCTTAAATGAGCAATGCAAAGAAATATTAGAAAACAATAAAATGGGAAAAAACAAGAGATCTCTTCAAGAAAATTAGAAATATCAAGGGAAAGTTTCACGCAAAAATAGCCATGATAAAACAATAATAATAAGGATGTAGTAGAAGCAGAAGAGATTAAGAAGAGGTGGCAAGAATACTGAAAAAAACTATATGAGAAAGATCTTAACCTCACTGATAACCACATTGGTGTAGTTACTGATCTAGAGCCATACATTCTGGAGAATGAAATCAGGTGGGCCTTAGGAAGCATTGCTAACAATAAGGCTAATGAATGTGAGATAGAAGTGAAGGAATTCCAGTGGAGCTATTTAAAATCCTGAAAGATAATGCTGTTAAAGTGCTGTACTCAATATGCTTGCAAATTTGGAAAACCCAACAGGGGCCACTGAATTAGAAATCAGCTTATGTCCCTAAAGAAGTGCAATGCCAGAGAATGTTCAAATTACTGAACAATTGCACTCATTTCACATGCCAGCAAGGTTATACTCAAGACTTTGCAAGCTAGCCTTCAGCACCGTGTGAGCCGAGAAATACCAGAAAAGTAGGCTGGTTTTCAAAGATGCAGAGGAACTAGGGACCACATTGCCAACATTCACTGGATATAGAGAAAGCAATGTTATTCTAGAAAACAAAACAAAACAAAACATCTATTTCTACTTCATTGACTACACAAAAGCCTTTGACTGTGTGGATCATGACAAAATCTGACAAGTCCTTGAAGAGATGGGAGTACCAGCTCATCTTTCTTGTCTCCTGAAGAACCTGCATGCAATTCGAGGAGCAACAGTTAGAAGTGAACATTGAACAAATGATTGGTTTAAGATTGGAAAAGGAATGTGACAAGGCTATATGTTGTCACTTTATTTAACTTACATGCAGAGTATATTACGTGAAATGCCAAGCTGAATGAATCAAAAGCTGGAATTAAAGTTGCTGGGAGAAATATCAACAATCTCAGATACGCAGATGATACCACTCTGATGGCAGAAAGTGAAGAATAATTAAGAAACCTCTTGATGAGGGTGAAAGAGGAGCATATAAAATCTGGCTTGAAACTTACTTAACATTTAAAAAAAAGTTAAGATTGTGGCAACTGGTTCCATCACTTTCCGACAAATAGAAGAAGAAATAGAAATAGTGTCAGATTTTATATTCTTGGGTGCAAAGATCTCCATAGGTGGTGATTGCAGCCGTGACATTAGAAGATTCTTACTCCTTGGAAGGAAAGCTATGACAAATCTGGACAACATACTAAAAAGCAGAAACATCACCTTGCCGACAAAGGTCCGTGTAGTCAAAACTGGCTTTTCCAGTAGTAATGTGTGGCTTTGAGAGTGAGACTACAAGGAAAGTTGAATGCCACAGAATCAATGCTTTCAAATTGGAGTACTGGAGAAGACTTTTGAGAGTCTCTTGGACAGTAAAGAGATCAAATAAGTCAATATTTAAAGAAATTAATTCAGACTACTCTTTGGAAGGACAAATACTGGAGCTGAAGCCTAAAAAATTTGGCCACACAATGAAAAGACAGGACTCTTTGGAAAAGGCCCTGATGTTGGGAAAGATTAAAGGCAAAAGGAGTATAGGACTGCAGAGGATGAGGTGGATAGAAAGTGTCATGGAAGCAATGAACATGAGCTCCCAAAACTGTCCTATTACTCCTAACTTTTGTCCTTAATTCTAAACTCTCTCTGTCTCTCTGTTTCTTCTCCTTCTGTCTCTCCTCTCTCTCTTTCTCTCTCTCACTCTATGTATCTTTTCCACATACATATGTAATACACATATATTTACACACAAGTACACATGTGTACATATTATGTACATATACACACATGTGATTTTGTGGCTTCTCCCTTTTAGAATATGCCATCTTGGCTTTTGTATTTATATATCCAGTGCTTAGCCCATCACTTGGCATATCCTAAGTGCTCAATAAATGTTTTTTCATTAATTAATTCATGTTTCATAGAAACTGGTTGACAGTAATCAGTAACAAAAGTACCATCCAGGGGCAGCTAGGTGGTGCAGTGGATAGAGCACTGGCCTTGAAGTCAGGAGGACCTGAGTTCAAATCCGGCCTCAGACCAAACACTTGATACTTACTAGCTGTGTGACCCTGGGCAAGTCACTTAACCCCAATTGCCCTGAAAAAAAAAAGTACCATCCATTTCACAGTTTCAGCAGCCTGGGCCTCAATTACAAAGCTGAGTTCTGTAGCTTATGACAGAAACCAGAGAGTTCACTTCTTTGAATCTAGCCACTCTGTTTGCCAAGCATGGGGTGGGGGGTAATTGGAATACAGGTCAAGAACTGGTCAAATGCTACTGCTTCATGGAATAGCTCTAAACTTAGCTTTCTAACAGCTTCATAACATTCAAGGGCCAATCATACTGAAGAAATCACTTATAAGAGCCTCGTGAAAATCTTAAAGTGAAAGAAAAGCAGAAAGAGAGTGGCTCCATACAAACATGATGTAACTTGGACACTGGGGCATGCTGCTTATGGTACTGCCAAATTACAACAATAACAAATACATTAAACCAAAAATAGAGATTTCTAATAATATCTTCTGTCATTTCTTTCTCTACCTGAGATTGCCAGATTGGGGTTAGGCAGGAGTTTCTCATTCAGATACTTGGAACAATTTCTGTGAACTTTACTTAAGAATAAATTTTGCTTTTTAATTGACAAACTAGACAATTTTTTTTGTTAAATTCTGTGATGCTTCATCTGAAAATGCTTTTGTAATTTTTCCAAAGCCGAGGGATGATCAATTCAAATTTGATCACATACCTCCCAAATATGCATCAGACACACCAGAATCTAACTCAGATTGGAGAGGGCTATTACCATCTTTGTACTTCTTCATTTGGGATTCAGTACTGCAATTAGATTTGTGGATATTTGTTTCATTGTCAGTCTCCAGTATTAGCAGTTTTAGTTTAACTGTTGCTTCAAACTTACCATTTTGCCTAATTATTTATAATGAGTTTTAGTAGAAAAATTTTATAAAAGAAAAAAAGATACCATCAATATAAGAATATGAATTGACAGTGATTATGACATATGCACCCTGCTGAGACAGACTGAAGATTCACTAATTATATAACACATATTGGGGGGTGCTTTTGATGATTGATTCTAGGCTAATAAGAAGCTATTTTTTTTCATCATATTTTTTTCCACCAATATCTGATGGTCTTACATATCTCCTATATGGAGGCAGTTCCTTATAGAGGTACCTAGGTGATGTAGTAGATAGAGTACTAGGCCTGGAGTCAAATCCAGCCTCAGATACTTCCTACCTATGTGACCTTGGGCAAATCATTTAACTTTTATTTGCCTCAGTTTCTTCATTTGTAAAATGGGTATAATAATAGCCTCTACCTCCCAGGGTTGTTTTGAGGATCAAATGACATAATAATTGTTAAGTGTTTAGCATAGTCTCTGACACATAGTAAGCACTATATCAAAGTTAGGCATTAGCTATTGTCTCCTGAAAGCACGTATACTGCATCATGAATGTCACAGGCAGCAAAGCCTATGATTTTATTGTTTGTCTTTACCCCTAATGATGATTTATTTCTTCATCTTAGTTTTTTGGAACTCAGTTTGAGAAATACTGCCCAAGGACAACAATTCTATCTGGAATGCTGCTTTGGTCTCCTCATCTGTAAAATTATTATAATAATAAGGATAGGCAAATTAGACAATATTCCATGGACTTACTTTCTAAATGTCCCATAAGAAGGAATTAGCTCAAAGTGAAGAATCAACAGAACTTAAGCAAATGCTTTTTGAGGACTAAAGACTGAATGTTGAAGGAAGATGAAAGAAAGGACCTCAGAGAGTTGAGAAGAGAATTCAGGATAGTGTCACAGAAACTAATAAAGACAGACTGGTCATATACTAAATAGAGGTCGCATAAAGTGATAATTGAGAATAAGTCATTGAGTTTGTTGATGAGAAGAACATTGGGGATCTCTGAGGAAATATTTCCTTTAGAGTGCTGAACTGCTGAAATCAGATTTCAGAAATCCAAGGAATGAGAGGCAGCTTGTCATAAAGAAGAAAAAGGGAACCAAGACTCAGAATCAGGAAGACCTAAAATGAGATAACATTTGTAAAGTTCTATGCAAATGCTATCCATTGTTGTTATTATTATTAATGTTATTATTGTTGTTGATATTGTTATTTACCTGAGTTAAGTCCTGTATGTAACACAAACTTGTTATGTTGATCTTGTTCAGTTGTTTCAGTTGTGTCCAACACTTTGTGACCCCATTTCCTTCAAAACTCAGCTCAGATGCCATTTTCTCCATGAAGTATCTTCTGATGACTAGCTGCCCCTGCTTCCCTGCCCCAATTACCTTGTATTTATTTTGGATGTATCTTTTATATAGTGATAGAATAGAAGTTTCTTGAGGGCGGGGAGTGTTTTGTTTTTGTCTTTGTATTCTCAGTGTCCACCATACTTCTTGGCTCACAGTAGGTGCTAAATAAATGCTTGTTGATTGATAATTTAAACAGTTGCTGATCTTGATTGGTAGAGGGAATTTTCTCACTAGGAGTTCCATTCACCAATGAAATCACAGGAATGGAAAAAAAGATTCTTTTTAAAAAATAATGAACATGTAGGATTCAAACTTAGGTCTGGAGCTCTCCCTATTGAGCCACCTAGTCTAGAGATCTCAAAACTATTTTTAAAACCTCAGAAATAATCGCTTTGGATTTGGCAATGCATCTTTTCATTCTCTATTACTTGGGGGTGGGAGGGAGACTAGAAATAGTTAGTATAATTGGCAAGGAGGAAGATTTCAGCTTAATGTAAAGACTTGATAAGAGGCAGCTTGCTTTATAGCAGGTTGGCCCTTGACACATGCTAGCTGCGTGACCATGGGCAAGTCATTGAAATTTTCAGTGCCCAGCACCAGTGTCCTCTAAACTATATTGACAATGCACTACTATTAATAAGATTTTTGTTCAGTTATAAATCACATGTATATGCTACTTACGAAAGATACACTATGAAACACACAAAAATAGATATTAAAAAAAGATGAAGAAATAAACAATTTTAAAATATGTTACTTATTATTGATGGTACTAAAACCATCTAGCTTTCACTACAATATTCATTTTAAATGATAACAGTATGATTAAATATGCTTTGTTATTTTAAAAGAGCCTCAAATATTTATATGTCCTGGAAGATAAAGCAGAGTTTTAAGTAATAATTATTTGACTAATTCATTATTCCATCAATTTGATTTATGTAGTTAGCCAAGCATGTGAATTTTTTTAGTTATTTTATTGAAAGATACACAAGACAACAATTGATAATGGGCAATAAACCAGTGAATGTTTTTATATTAATTAGAACAATCAGAGAGGAACTGATTCCCTGAGTTTAATGGTAGAATGTAGGGACCTCCCAGATTTGGACATTCCCTCTCCCTATTCAGAACTGCATCTTCTCTGCAATTTATAGACTTAGAAAATACCTAGAACAGTGAGAGATATTGGTTTGACTGGAGTCTGTATGTGACAGAGACAGGACACGAAACCCAAGACTTCCCACTTCCAAGGCCAGCTCCCTATTTACTATGTCACAACACCTCTCCTAATTTTTCCTGCTTTTTATGTGGTTTCCTTGAAAGTTATTTCATTTCATATTTTATTTGGAATTGTGCGTTACTGCTGTGCCATTTTATTTACATAACTGGTTTTAGACAATTCCATTCCAGCTAGATAAGACTAGCAAATGCTTTCCAAACTTTCTCTGCTCTCTTCTGCCTCTAAGCATTTGTGTGGTCTCTCCTCCAAGCCTTGAATGTACTACTCCCTTTTCATCTAAAGTCTTTTCCCCTTAAGATTCAGACGGGGTGAGCTTCTTCCTTGATCCTCCTGCCTATAAGTTTTCTCTCTTCTAAATTGATCTTGGGCCTTTTGTCCTTCAACCTAGCACTTGTCTAACCTACCCAGCATCAAAGGTTTGTTTTTGTTTTTGTTTTTGTGTGTTTTGTTTATGTGTGTACATGCTCCATGAGGCCAGGGATTGTATTTTTACTTTGTAGTGTCAATGCCTAATCAATAAGCATGTATTAAGAGCTTGCTATGTGCCAGGTACTATGCTAGGTACTAATGGTACAAATAAAAAAAATAAGATAATTCCTCTTCTCAAGGAACTTATAATTTCCTAGGGGAAAGCAACACATTCACAGATGAGTAAATATAGATTACATACAAAATAAATACACAGTGATTGGGAGGGAGCCTAACAACTGGGAGAAATAAAGAAAAAATGAAGGAGATGGAAGTGGAAATGGAAGGGCATTAAGGAGGGAGAGGAATCTGGATACAGGGCACAGAGAAGGGAGACAGGATGCCTGGGATGGGATGGATGCATGTATCACATCGCAGTTTGAGATGGTATCACTGAATAGCCAGCCTATCTATGTTTGATGAGTTTCTCCAGATTTAGCTAGGCTGGTCCTCAGAAAGAAGATTCAGTCTTTTGTTGGATTCCACCAGCATAAATTCCACTGGCATAAATAAAGGCTTCATAAATCCATGTTCACCTGCAAGAAGATGCATCAAAAGAGGACTCTGTGGAGGATACTTAGAGTCAGATAATGGTTTTTGTCAATATGGCAGTGACTCATGTTCAGGAAAGATCACAGAGATAGAGTTGAAAGGAACCTTAGAGATGATTTAATCTGATCAGTTCATTTCACAGATGAAGAAACTGAGTACCAGAGAGGTCTTACCTAAGGTAATCCAGGTATCAAGTGGAAGAACAGGAATTGAATTCAGGGCCCATGACTCCAAGTTCAGTCCTCTTTCTACTACTCCAGATTGCCTCCTTATGATTTAGCTTACATGGTGTCTGAGACCTGTTCCTTCTACCTCTGAGATTCTGTGATATATCTGCCAACACCTCTTATAACACAATGTCTGTGACATAGGTGAGAGACTCATCATAGTTTTTGGTTTTCTCTTTTGTCAATGGGAGTGTTGAGAGACATAAATTTTCCCCTAAGGACTGTTTTAGCTCAAAATTTTGATATATGGTGTCATTGTCATTTTGTTTGATGAAATGTCCTGTTACTTGTTCTTTGGTGCAGTGGTTAGAGTCAGGAAAACTCATCTTCCTGAGTTCAAATCTGGCCTCAGATACTTACTAGCTGTGTGACCCTGGGCAAGTCACTTAATCTTGTTTGCCTCACTTTCCTCATCTGTAAAATGAGTGGAGAAGGAAATGACAAACCACTTCAGTGTATTTGCCAAGTAAACCCCAAATGGGTCCAAGAGATGGACACAACTGAAAAATGACTAAAAAACAACATTTAGTCTCCAATTAGAACTTAACCTTTTATTCAAAAGCCTTGATTGAATATAAACTTTTATTATATTTTTATATCTAAAGGATATTTTTACTATTTTTGCTTTTCTGAATTTATGATACTTTTATGCACCATTACACTGTCAATTTTTGAAAAAGTTCAATGCGCAGGTTAGAATACTATATATATATATATATATACACACACACACACACCTATATATTTCTATTCCCTTATTCTTATTCAGTAATTGCCAGAGATCTATCTTATCTTACTTTTCTATTACTTTTCTAAAGTTCTACTCCAGTCCTTAAGACCATGTCTCATTTATATTTTTTTTGTCAAATTTAACTAATTCTGAAAGGGATACAGTGAGGTCTCCCATTAGGTTTACTGTCTATTTCTCCCTACAATTCAATTGCTTTTTTTAAAGTATTAATTTGCTATGCCATTTGGTACAAATATATTAAGTATCACTACTTATTGATTATCTATGGTGCCTGTAAGTATAATCTAATTTCACTGCTTAGCTCTTTAATCATGTCTATTTTGATTGTTAACCTTATCTGAAATTATTGTTGCTAACCCTACTTTTTAGAGTTCATCTGAAGCATAATTCTTGCTGAGACCCAAATAGACCCTAAATAGATATTATCAAATGTGCTGGTAATTGGCCTCCTGTAAGATCCCAGGTGATTCCCCTCCACTGCATCCCTGCCTCCCAGTTTGTGTCTCCTCTTGCTATGGCTCAGATGTGGGATTTCTGGGCACTAACCTGCTTGGTTACTGATCTGGCCCAGTCTCCTGATGTGTCCCAGGGACAAGACTTCTGGGCACTGTACTGTCTAGGTGCTGATCTGGTCCTTTTTCCTACTGTGACCTGGACTGAGTTTGTCTGGTTTCTGTTCTCAGCACTGGTGTCTAGTCCTATCTCTTTCAGTGGGTCCTGGCTGCTTTTGTGCTTTGCCTTCTGCCTTCTCTAGCTTTTCTCTCCTCAGAGCCTGTCCAGGATTCCAGGAGTCCTGACTGGCTTAAAGCCTATCACTCTTGACTTTCTCATTGAACTTTCTGATATGTTTGTAGAGAATCTGGTCTCCTCTAGGTCCTAACATACCTCATTATTCCCACAATACCTGCATTTGTGACTTTCTCCTCTGATTGTATTCAGAGTCTAATTGTAGATCACCATTGTTTAATTTTTTTTTCTTTAGTTCTTTTAAAAACCACCTGTGGCATTGATAGGAGCTGTCCAGTTCTGACCAGTTTCAGGCAGCCTAGAAGACAGGTGTAGGTGAATGTAGCTGACATAAAAACACAGGAAACAGAGTGCAGCAAATTGTGTAAAGTCATAGTAAAGCTCAGACCTTCACAAAAATTACTTTTGCCTTCATCCCTGGAGCCATTTCTCCTTGCTCCCTCTTCTAACTCTATTCAGACCCTACTTCCTTGCAAACAGGGCAAATAAATCATAGACCTCTCTGGGTCTGAGTTTTCTTATCATAAAATGAGGCAGGGTTGGGTAAGATGACCTTTAAGGTCCCTCCTAGCTTTAAATCTATATTTCTAAGTGACTGATCATGGAGCCCCATCTGGAGAAAGAGCCAAACATCTACCCCATCAGCATTATAATGGGTCTCTACTGCATGAAATAAAGCAACCCAATGTGAAAAGAGGAAAGAGAAAAGAGTGAGTAACAAAATATCATTTTTATTCTTCAATAACAACAACCCTTTTTATACTATGACTGGCATTTTGCATCTTCATGAGTCAATATCAGCTTTGGGAAGTGGGGAGAGAGGAGATGGGAGGAAGCAATCAAAGTATAATATTCAGGCCATTGCATTTTATGACCTTATTAAATCAATTAGTCACTCTATGCTATGAAAGGCTCAGTGCCAGCTTAGTGATGGCAAACAATAAATTGTCATGCATTTCCTAATAAAAATGGATAAATTCACACTATTAGGAGTTTTATGTATTTCTATTAAATTCTTGCTGGAGTGTCAAGTAGTAAAGTGTTTTGCATTTATCCTGACAACATGAATTCCAAATTCAAACCATTGGTTCAATGCCAGGGCCATCATCACCACTACTTTTCATGAAAATAGTAGAAATAGATATTCTTGAGGAGAATAAAGTTTCCTAGGTCAGAAACCACTTTGCTGCCTTCAGTCTTTTTATGATTTTTTTTTTATAGTCAGGTACTTTACGGACACTTATAGACAAACTCATCACACTTCCTTTAAGAATATAAACAGGAAGAATCACAATCCACTTCTTATGGATTGAGTCATGGACACCAGGAGGTTAAGAAACTTCTCTTGGGTCATATAGTGAGACAGATACAGTCAGGAAGGCAATCTAGATGCCTGGGCAGGGTTGTGTTCCAGGCTTAGACATCACTAACTAGTCCGTTATAAGGGATGGCTCTGCTGGGGGATCAGAATCATCCTTTAGAGTCAAATCTGCTTGTATTTAGAGGGAATCACTTCTGTGGTATCATTTTGTGGGTATCAAACAAATAAAACAAAGCCAAAATATAACAAACCTTCCCATCAATCAAATTTCTGGCAGTGCCTAAAATTATTCCATATGAAACTACTTTAAAGTGCTGAAGATTCTGGGAAAAATTACAAATGTCATTTGGAAGGGGTAATAATTGAGCCACTATCAGTCATTAACAACTTAGTTATAATTAAATTTATTTGTTGCAATTAAATTTAATTGTTACAATTATCTTATAGGGCCATAAGACAGCAGTCATCTTCAATTAGCCTCTGAATACAGTCACAGGAGAAAGTTACAAACTCAGGTATTGTGGGAATAATGAGGTATGTTAGGACCTAGAGGAGACCAGATTCTCTACAAACATACCAGAAAGGACACAGTAGGATTAAGAAAGGGGTTAGCAAAGGTTCATATGTCCAGGTTCTTAACTGGGTGTCTATGAACTTGGTTTAGCCAAAAAAAAAGTTTGATAACTCTATTTCCATATTGTTTGTTTTTTTGTAGTCCTATTATTTTATGAATTTTAAACTATTCTGAGAAGTTCACAGACTTCAACAGGCCACCAAAGGAATCCATGACTCACAAAAACAGGTTAAGAATCCTTAGTAGATTGAGAATCTATTCTGGAGAGAACCTTTGGTGGGATAATGTATTAGGAAAACAAGCCCTTCAATAGAAACATTCACTCCTCTAGGGGCATATTCTTTTCTGTCTTGCTATTTCTCTATTCCAACCTAGATCAATAGTCACCAGACTCCCCCAGAAGCCATGAGGAACTTATGGAACCCTATTGTAAGGCTATTGTAAGGCTAAGCTGTCCTCATTGATGAATGAATGCATAAATGAATGCAAACTTCTCTAGGTCATGATATCTAGACAGCCCCAGAACATACTTCATGTTCATCCACTCCAGACAATTTGTCATTCGTATCATGTACCTCTGACACTCCCTTTCCCCCTACACACATTGTTTACCTCTTGCCGTGGGAAAAGTAGTAAAATCAATACTATCATTCGAAACAGTGAAAATCAACTGCCATATGTCTTTATTTATAATTCTTATGAATGATTCCCTTGACTAAAATTCCCTCCTTGGCCACCATTCCCCTATATATGTTGTCTTTTTCTATTTGTATTTTTTTTTAATTTTGTTCTCAGTTTAAAAAATTTACATTTACATAACATGTACATTTATATAACATGAAATTACAAACATATTATATACAACTTGCCATTCCTTTTAAATATATACTAAAGTTATCATGTAACTTTTTTATGAAAGCTTCTTAAAGGCAGAGACTGTCTCATTTTATATTTGTGTCCCCAACATCTTGATTAATATTTGTACATAGCATGTGCTTAATAAGTGCTTTTTCATTCATTCATTCATAAAAGATAGGTAAATTCACCCAAATTAGAATTGGTAAATGTTTAGAAGGATAAGATTAGTATTTAATTTCTTATAAAAGCTTTTTTTTTATCCCCAATTTTTACCTCTGTTCAGGAGGGAACTATATCAGAGAGCAATCATACATTTCACAATGAACTTGGTGGCATCCTAGACTTTTTACATTTTTAAGGGTAGTTAGAGGGATCTGCAATAGCCTATCACTTCTGGAAAACCTATCTAGAAGCCTGAAATTTGGGGGATTTTTTCAGTACTCTAGAATAATATTTAATTCAATTCAACAAGCATTTATTATACTCCTATGCATTAGGTACTAGGCTAGGTGCTGGAAATAAACAGACAAAAATGAAAATAGTTCCTATCCTCAAGAAGCTGATATTCTATTGGAGGAATAAAATAATAATTATTATACAAAAGCCTCTTGGTGTCATCTGTGTGGTGTAACCCAAGAGTGAAAATTATAATAACTATATTTAGTAGTAAATGGTCTTCAAGATTTCTTTGGCCAAAAGAGAAAAAAAGAAATCATCCTCCAGCTGCTGTGAACTTAGAAAGCCTGGTGTTCAGAAAAGAGGTACATAACACAATTTCAGAGTGTGTTCTCAAAACCTTTGTAACTTGTAAGGGCCCCACTAAGAATTTGAGCTTCGCTGGCAGTCTCCGAGACCCTGGGGTAATTTTTGTACAATGATGAGACACTGAGGCAGTACTTTAGTGGAGGAATAATAATTCACATTTATGTAGTGCTTTAGTTCCAAAGCACTTTATGTACATTATTTTATTTGATCCTCATAACAAGCTTGTGATGTAGGTAATATTAATATTATTATTCTCATTTTGTAGATGAAGAAACCAAGGGTTTAAGAAGTTAAGTGATTTACCTTAGGTTTATGATCGGTTGATAAATATTTAGCAACCATCTCTTTGGGGGAAAAACACATTTGCAGGGCACACTTTTAATTTTAAGCTGCATTATTTGCACTTTATTAAGTCCAAACAATCAACAAAACAATAAATCAAGTCACTTATTTATAGTATTTGTTGATATCTGAAGCATAGATGCTCACACTGAAAATTTATCAATTGGTCATTCTAGGAAATTTCAGCTAGTTCCAGTCCATCCCTGCCAAGGTTATATAGCTAATAATGATAGAGCCAGGACTTCTAACCCAGAACTTCTCATTCCAGATCCAGGGCTCTTTTTACTAGCTTGTCTTGCCTTTGAGTAATATGATCTCAGGTCATGTCAGGGAAGGCAGCTGGCCACTGAAATTTTGGAATAATGTTGAGCTAATTTCTCATAGAGATTTGGAGTTTGTTTTTGCTACACCAAGCTATAGGCCAGGTATGGGAGGGAAATAACTTTCTATAATCTAAAAAATTGAAGTCACTTTTTGTCTGAATTTTTTCACACACACATGCACATATATGTATATATGTATATATATATGTATATATATATACATATATTCCCCAAATAATATTTTAAAACAACTTTTTAGCATTTTTCTTGAAGTTTTGAGTTCTACATTCTACGTTCCCTGAGATAGAGAACAATTAGATATAGGTTATACATATGCAATCATGTAAGACATGATTATTAAGACAATATTAGTCATTTTATACAAAAAGACTCAAATAAAAGAAAAAAGAATGAAGGAAAGAAAGTGAAAATGGTATGCTTCAGTCTGGATTCTATATTCAAACAATAACAGTTCTTTCTCTGGAGGTGGATAGTGCTTCATCATCAGTCCTTCGGGATTGTCTTGGATCATTGTATTGCTGAAAATAGCTGTCATTCACAGTTCTTCATTGGACAATACTGCTGTTGCAATGTACTATGTTCTCCTGTTTCTCTTCATTTCACTTTGCATCAGTTCATGTACCATCCTGCTTGTGATTTCTTACAGAACAATAATATTCCATTACAATTACATATCACAGCTTGTTTAGCTATTCCCTAGTTGATGGGCATCCTTTTGTTTTCCAATTCTTAGCCACTTTAGTGTGAATTAAAACAAAAGGACAAAGGGAAAAATAAACAAGATCTGTATATTAATTTATACATCAGGACTCCTTCAGTTGCCAGGCGATTGGAGTTTTCCATAGTCTCCTTCTGGTAAGCCCAATGCTAGGGATGTGGAATTTGCAAGCCTTTTTATTCTGTCTAGAACCTGGCAGCATATGTGAGGAATTCTTTGAAAAGCTAATATTATCTTTTTATCTACATTGGTTCAAAAGTGGGTTTGTGGATTTCAGTTTTATGATGTGCTTGAGATTGATTGACAAAGAACTTTAAAGACCCAAATCTGAGAATGCTAGAGATCAAGAAGAAATCCCTCTTCTATGGTATGAAAAAGGTTGGGAAGCCTCAGCTTTCAGCGACCAGGGCTACAAAAAATGGCTGAAGGGACTCAGGAGTGAAATTGATGAGGGCCTTTTAAAAGTCCAGAATATGAAGCCATACCAACCTTGACCTAAATGGAACACTTTGTTACCTCTCTTCAGCCATAGACAGTGAACACCTTCCAATTCCCCATATTCAAGTAAAGTAGTTTTTGTACTTTGACAATGAACTAGCTGAAAGTATAATAACTGAATGACTCATGGTGGTAGGGGGAGTTTGGACAGGGCAGAAGATAAAAGTTCACAAAATCATAGATCATTAAAAATGGAAAGGACATCAGAGATTTTAGAGTCGAACATGTCATTTTCCAGATGGGGAAGCTGATTCACAAGGTTTCCATCTAAAAAGGAGGAGCTCCTAATCTTCCCTTGGCTAGTGGTTACAGAAGTGATCAGGTGCAAACATGGAGAGCCTTCTTTTGAGAGTGTCCAGGGCAGTTTTCTCTCATTTTTCAAAACATCAAAATGAAAACCTGCAATAAACAAAATCTGAGAAGATCTAAAGGAAAACAACACATTTCATAGATGCATTTCATAGTGAGGGAGAGGAGCACTAGTTTTCATTAAGTTTGGATTTCAGTCCTGGATTCAACTCTTAGTATTTGTGTGACAGTGGACAAGCCAACCATAACCTCTTTGAAACAGTGTCCTTATATGTAAGATGGAGATAATAATATTTGTATTATATTCCAAATTAAGAGTAGAATGCTCTGTAAACTTCAAGAATATATAATGTATGGTGATGTGGAAAGAATAATGGATTTGGAACCAAAGAACCAGCATTCTAAACCCAGCTCTGCTGTTGTCTACCTGTGTGACCATAGACAGATCATTTAACTTTTATGAGTCTCAGTTTCCTCATCTGTACAAATGAGGGGGTTGGCCTGTAAGATCATTTCCAAATCTAGATCTAAGAATCTATTGATGAGGGGGCTGAGGGTATGGAATTGGGATTTGCCCATGATCTCATAGCTAGTAAAAGTCAGAATGGAGTTGTAACCCAGTTATCCTGGTTCTAAGTTCAATACTTTTTTCAATATATTATGTCCAAATAATTCATGTTCTCAGGAGATTTCCTCTAACTTAAAAAAGGGGGAGATTGAATAATTCTTAAAATTTGGGTTCAATATTTGGAATTAGGAGGAATTCTGATAGATACTTCCTATTTAATCAGTCAATGAATATATATCTTGTCTTAGCACTGTGTGAGGAGCTACGGGATAGAGGTGTCTAATTCTTCCCTGTCAAAAGCCCCAAGTTTGGGGAGAACCAGATTTAAAATGTAATTGGGAAATATTTAATAAAACAAATAAAACACCATGAAACAGATAATAGTAATTTGTAGTTCATATTTTTCTGGTAGAAACTAGATTTATTTAAAGGAACATCTCAGTGCACTACAATAAACTCCAAATGGATATGTGACTTGGATATAAAAGATCATGAAAAGAAGTTAGAGGAGCTGAAGTTTGTTTTGCTTTTGACTGTTCCCTCCTCAGCTTTGCCCTCCCTTTTAAATTTCCTTCACTATTATCCCTTTCTCTCTTTCCTTGTTGATTTTAATATATTTCTCATCCAAATTCTTTGTGTATATGTATGTGTTCAACCTCATTTGTCTGATTCAGATCTAATTGAAGTTCCCAAGATTCTTGCTCCCCTCATATTCTCCTTCCTTCATGTTTGAATACTCTTCTTCTTGAGCACTTCAATTAAGAAAAATAGTCCATCCTTTTATTTCCTCCCTTGTTTCCTGGTATATTTCTCTTTACTCCTTTTTCTCTTTTCTCTTAAAGTCAACAAAATAGAACAGAACCAAAATATACTTGGTCCTTGTGTTTGTATGTTACTTAACTCCCTTTGTGACCCTTAAAGACAGTAGAATTCTGAAAATGAATTCCCCTCTTTTCCTATTAGTATGTGATCACTTCATCCTTATTTAACTCCTTCCAAATTTCTTAAATGTATTTACATTTCTAAATTTATCTTGGCTTTTATGTTTGCATTTCAGTTTCTGTGCAAGAAGGTTTGAAAGTCTTCTATTAAAAGCCTTTTTTTCCTTCCCACTTTTATAGAACTTTACTCAGTTTGCAGATTGTTATTCTTGTTTTTAGTTTTAAGCCTTTAACAATTGCCTTTTCAGATATCAAATTCCAAGATATTCTCTAGAGTAATGTAGTTGTGGTGTAGTCTTCTGCCATCATGACTGATTCCTTGGTACTTGAACTCTTTCTGGCTGCCTGTAGTATTCTTTGACTTGTAGGCTTTAGATTTTGGCTATGCTGTTTCAGGATATTTTCAGTTTGGAGTTTCTTTCAGATGTATTCACTATATTTTCACTTTGCCTTTTGGTTCTAATAGATTGGGGTAATTTTCTTGAAATATAGCAACCAGATTTTTTGTTTAGTCATGATTTTCAGAGAATCCAATGCTTCTTCAACAGTCTGTTTTCTGAGCCAGTTGTTTTTGATAGCAAATGCATACATTTTCTTTTATTTTTTTCAATCCTTTGATGGTTAAGATATTTCTTTTTTTAAGATGTTACTAAATTCTCATTGCACTTTTTATATTTCCAATGACCAATTTTTAATTAATTATTTTTTGTCAATGATTAGTTAGTCAAGGAGTCTATTTTCAAGGAGTCTACTACTTGGGTAAAGTTTTCCACCTTTTACTCCAAATTATTTTCTGAATTTTTTTCTCCAGAGCTCTTATTCTAATTTTATTTTATTTTTTTTTAAATCTCGTTTCATTTCTTCCAGTCATTTTAGTCATTGTGGCATCTAAATGGATCTCGTCCTTTTGACTGCTGGCTCCTGGGTCTGTGGGTCAAGAGGCGGTTCACACAGGGCCCCCATGCAGAATGACTCCAGAGCTAGTTTCTCCTCTGGTCTCCTGCAAAGCAGAGAAGGTGTTTCCTGCAGCAGTCTCTTGTCTCCGGTCTCCTGTCTCCTGCCCCACCTAATTTGTGGTTTCTTAAGTCAATAGGTAGCCCACAGGGATGCATTTCTTTTTGAGTACTAAATAGGATAAAAAGAGGATAAAGAGGATAACTGCTAAAGAGGATAAAAAATTAGCTGAAAATATGGCCCTTATTCTTAAGTAGCCTGAAATCTGGATTTTTTTTTTTTTGCTCTAGGGTCTAGAGTTTTAGAAAGATGGTAATCTATAATTTGCCTGTGGATCTGTTTTTTGTTTATGATTATAAAATAAACTCATGTATTGGAGGGTGGAATATGGGTATGGCTTAATTTTCTCCATAATCTTTCCACAATGACTTAAAGGGTCCATGTGGTAAAAAAAAAAAAAAAAAGAGTTAATATTTATCAGTATAAGATTCAGGTTGTTAGAATGACTGCAGACTTGTGCCTGGACGCAGGGATCATGTTAGGAAACATTAATTTAGAAAGGAGTGATGTAAGTAGAAGGGAAGGCACATGGAGAGGTAACTGGACACTATGTCCACAGAGTCTTAGGGTGTTCCTTAGCTACTTGAACAGTCTCATATTTTGCGATATACTCTACTGAGCGGGAGATACCAGTGCTACCTACAGAGAGTCTCTACTCTGCCAAGTTTTCCAGAAACTGTAGAGGACCTCTCTGATTTTGTGTTGAGCAATCTGGGAGGGTGAAGGCGAGGCAGAAGTCAGTCTCTGACTAAAGGTCTCACTTTGATGGATTTCCCAGTCAGCCATGAAGATATCCTGAAATAAAGTGTGGGAACTCTGGACTATTTCCATATCTTGTCCCCATGAGAAGGAAAGAGCTTTCCAAACCAAGAATGAGTTTTTCCTGGGAGTTTTTACTTTTCCCCCCTCTCTCCCTATACCTCTTGTTGATTCATTCAATATGTACTTAGTCTGTATCAGTGTAATTGTGATAGGTTCTAGGGATAAAAAATAGCAAACTTGAAATACTACCTTGTAATCTATGGGACAGGTGAGGCACAATATGCATATAATAAAATAACAACAAAATACAGAGTATTCCAAAAGACTTAAAACTGTTTTAAGCTACTGTTTTTTAAAATAACATTTTCCCCAGTTACATGTAAAGACAATTTTTAACATGCATTGAAAAAATTTTTTGAGTTCCAAATTTTCTCTCTCTCTCCCTCACTTCTTCCTTCTCTGAGATAGTAAGCAAATTAATATAGATTATAAATGTTCACAAATGCAAAACATACTACCATATTAGTCATGTTGTGAAAGAAGACACAGACTAAAAGGAAAGAAAAACACAAAAAAAATACAGGAAGTGAAAAATAGTATACTTTGATCTGCATTCAGACTCCATCAGTTCCTTCTTTGAAGGTGGATAACACTTTTCATCATGAGTCCTTTGGAATTGTCTTGGATCATTGTATTGTTGAGAAAAGCTAAGTCATTCACAGTTGATCGTTGTACAATATTGTGTTACTTTGTACAATGCTCTTCTAATTCTGCTCACTTCACTTTGTATCAGCTCATATATGTCTTTCTAGGTTTTCCTGAAATCTGACTACTTATCATTTCTTATAACAGTAATATTCCATTACAATCATATACCGCAGCTTGTTCAGCCATTCCCCTATTGATGGGCACCCCCCTCAATTTCCAATTCTTTGTCACTACAAAAAGAGCTGCTATAAATATTTTTGTACAAATAGGTCCTTTCTCCCTTTTTATTTTGATTTCTTTGGGATTTAGACCTAGTACCAGTTCTATTATAGTTTTAAAATACAATAAGACTTTTGGGACACCCTGTATACACAAAGTAATTTCCAGGGGAAAATATTAATAATAGGGGATCAGTACAGGCTATTAATAGAATGTGACACTTGATCTGAGATTCGTAGAAAGCTAGGGCTTCTATGAGGCAAAGGTGAGGAGTGAGTATATGCTTGTGTCCCTCACACCTGGCACAAGATTGTGCACATAGTAGACACTTAGTCAAAGCTTGTTGATTGATGGACAGAAGAGATGGGATATCCTGTAAAGGGAGCAGCAATCAAGCCTATTTGGTTGGAATGTAGAGGGTGGGGAGGATAGTAATGTGAAATAAACCCTGGAAGTGATTGCATGTATTCAAGTTTGCACAATTTGAAGGTATAATTATGTAAAATATGGTCACTGGTTTCAATGCAATGGAAATATGTAGTGTAAATTACCATATTGAGACTACTTCAGGTGATTCATCATTTACATTATTCAGAAAACTGGAGGAGAATGAGAAGGTCTTCAAACCAAGGAGTTTTTATTTTATCCTAGATAAAAAGGGAACCCCTGGAGTTTCTTTAGTACAGGAATGATCTTGGGAAATAATTTTATTCATTTGTGTATTTGAGAGAACCTTGAGAATGATTCTGATACCTGTTTGTGTTTCTATGTGAGCTGCCTTACCATTCTAATATTTTAATACTTGTGATTAGATTTGTAGCTTATATGTGATCTGTGAATAGAATGCTACCTGTTGGGAGAGGATTTGCATAACTGATTACCCAAAACACCAAATATGAAACCTAAGAGATTTCAGAGTAAGAGCTCTCCAAGAGATTTTAGGGAACTATTGCGATATTTATGGAAGTCTCTCTGGGATGTTTGTGGAGAGAATGTCTATTTATGGAGGATTGGGGTTAACCTGAGGCTACCTTCTCTACCATTGCAGGAATACATCAAAGCTTTACTTTTGAAAATTTTATTATTCCTTAAAAGTCTAGGTTATAATTTAGCAGTATTGTCCCCTCCTCACCCCCCCCGCCCACTGCACCACACACACATAGTGCAAGCTCTGTATGAAGGCATAGTGAGTTGAATTAAATAAATATTATACTGATTTGTAAAAGTGTTATTTTACATTTTTCTTTTTTTAAAAGTGATATTGTGAACTGAATTCGAGTAACTTTGATAAAGACATGGAACTGTGTTGAGGTACATTGCATATATTCTGCGTACTTGCTGAAGTGTGCATGAAGGTGTGTCTTGGATTGGCTTGGATAGCCACCACATGTATTCAGTTATTGAAAAACTAGTGCACAGTAATGGGACTAAAACCTCATCAAAGATTCTTGGTTTGGGAGATACCTCTTGACTGTGATGATGGAGACAGTGATGATGAAGAAGATGAGGAAGATGCAAACAGAGAGCATCATGTAAATCCTATGATCTTTGGCTCAAAGGCATCTAGATCCAAATAAATTCAATTTGGGGAACTTTTCAGTGACTGAAGAATGGAAAGATCATCCGAACTATCCTTATATAATAAATTCTTATATAATATTTTGCTATATGGTTACATGGTCTGTGACTAGAGCAGTACTGTCAAAATCAAATAGAGAAGGGGGCCACTAATCCATATATGAGGATCTCTGTGAGACACATATTGACTTAGTTTTAAAATGTAACATTATATATGTTTTGTTGTATTTTATCTATTTTATAAATTTATTTTATTTTATACATTTTTATTTATTTCTATTTCCCAATTACATTTTAATCTGATTTAGGCCCACTTGTGAGTGCTATGGCCTACATGTGGCTAATGGGTAGTGTGTTTGACACCTCTGACCTAGAGAATTGTTGTTTGTCTTTTGTTCTCTAAGAGGACCATATCAGGAAGGTGATGCCATGACTTGCAAGTGAATTGGATTTAAGTGAGAGAGGGCTGTGCAAAGTTACCAGCCTCACTTTCTCCTCTGGAGCCATCTGGGTCCAGTGGCAAGATATAGACTGGAGATACCCCTCCCCCCAACCCTCGACTTAGAGAATAGTGCCCCAATGAAGGTTTGTGTCCTGATTTGCATAGTTAGTTACCCTAAAGACCTCACACAGAAACTACAAAATATACTAAAGTATTTCAGTGTAAGAATTCTTAAGATTTAAGAGAGTCTTGTTACAGAAAGAATGACCAGAAGAATTAGGCAAGATGAAAAATTGGTCTAATGTACCAAGTCAAGATACGCACTAATAAGAAAACAACATCAGAAAAGGCAGGAAAATGTTCTGGCATTCATTAGTGAGAAAGGAGATAAAAATAAGCAAATGATTCCATGATGCACAATGGTAATTCTATTAAGATTCTCAGGAAAATCAATGAAAGATACAAAAGAGTAAATTCATTTTTCATTACTTAGCAGCTGTTGTGAAATACCATTAACATGGCATGGCAACACATAGAAAAGCCCCAAGTTTTACAATCTGGAGAGGCAATATGGGAAATATTAATAAGGCAAATATTTTTTAGGATCATCCAATGTGATTGCCCTTTGAACTTTTCACTGAAGGAGCTGTAACAAATAGTGAGACACAACCAACACCAAATATCTCAATAAGATAGTCACTCTTGAAGAGCTGATAAATTGAGAAAAAAAGCTCCAAGTGTTCACTGCCAGATGTTCACCTAATTGAGGCCAGATGTTAAACCATTGTGCATCATTGTGATGAAGTAGAAAGACCATTGAGCTTGTAATCAGGAGCCCCGGATTCATAGCTTAGTCCTGGCACTTACTGGTTATGTAACCTTAGGTAAGTCTTTGAGTCTCACTTTTCTCATCTGTAGAATGGGGACAATTGTATTTATACTACCTAGCTCATAGGACTTGTGAAGAAAGTGCTTTGCAATCAACAGGATGATTTATAAATGTGAGCCAATAATAAATATGTATAGTATTATTATTCCACTTCCCCCACTCAACCTTGCCTAGATGATAACATATTTGTAAATCATTTCAGCTTTACAATGAGCCATACACACATTTTATTATTTTTTTTAAAAAAAATTTATTTTTTTGAAGGCAATCAGGATTAAGTGACTTGCCTAGGGTTACTCAGCTAGTAAGTGTCTGAGGCCAGATTTGGATTCAAGTCCTCCTGATTTCAGTGCCAGATGGTAGGTACTCTATCATTTTAAAATCTGATCCCCATTGTGCTGGGTTGTTTTTTCCCCCCAGGCAATTGGGGTAAGTGACTTGCCTAGGGTCACACACTAGTAAGTGTCAAGTGTCTGAGACTGAATTTGAACTCAGGTCCTTCTGACTCCTGACAGGGCTGCTGGGAGGTTTATAGTGAAAGTATTATGTTTCAAGGATCCAAGATTTCACTGGTGTAGGTAACTGATGGGGTGCCTGGATGCTTGTACTGGAACCCCATGTCCATGACCATGTTTTCCCCAATCTCAGAAACACTATCCATGGCAGTTTTTCCCCAGCCCAAGGACACTGTGCCTAGCAATTATTCATGAGTGGGCCCCAGCAAGACCCTTATCTCTCTCCCTGGTGCAGTTACAAACAGCACCTGAAGGAATTATTAGTTTGAACTGGCTTTGCACTGGATCATAAAGATATTCTTACCCACTGGACTATCTATATTACCACCCTACCTCATTATCTACATCCTGGACTCCTCATTATCTATATTCTCGACCTAAGACATATGTATACTCCTTATATCTATCTTGTCAAACAAGACATTGACTGGTGGCAGACTGGACAACTCTAAGCTACCCCTGAACTCTAGTTAACTTAGTAATGTAGCAGGCCTAAAACCACACCTCCATGTGGCCCCCCTTGTGGGCTTTTCCTAGTGAACTCTGGGTAAAACACCTGCTCAGTAGGTACAAGAAGTGCATGTTCTTTTAAGAACTGACCACTCCTTAACCACTCCCTAATCCCTGCCCTGAATCACCTAGTTAGCATATTTGACACGTTTTATTATATTTTATCCTATATAAACTTTACCTGTACCCCTCTAAGGTCGCAGGTTCCATAAGAACCCTTGCCAGCTGAAAAGCATAACAATAAACTTTTTGCCAACTTGACTTAAAGAATGTTTGAATCTGTGAATTCATTACAGACGACTCCATCCTATACTCTAGTCTTTGAGGGTTCTCAACCTCTCAGACTGCAACATAACCAACCCTTTGCTGATGCAGACTCTGACTCTCTCTGCACTTTCAGGACAGTTTTGTGTTTTATCATAGCTAAAATAACTCTATCTATTAGTCAGTCTTCTGGTGATGAGGTTTTTTCAGACCTAGCTAGGCCAGTTCTCAGAAGACTTTTCCTCAGTAGAATGTGAGCTTCTGGAGAGGAAGGACCATCTTTGACCTTTCTTTGTACCCCTAGAACTTAGCACAGTGACATAACAGATGCTTAATAAATGTTTATTGACTGTTTTCCAGCTTGGTAGGACCATTAAATCAATCAACAATCATGTATTAACCCCCTAATATCTGCCAGCTACTGTGTTAGGCACTGGAGAAACAAATGCAAAGATCCCTTCTCACAAGGAGCCAACATTCTCATGAGGGAGACAGCATGTGCTTATAGAAATATATGTGTGTGTGTGTGTGTACATATATATATGTATATGTATATATACATATATGTATGTATGTAATAAATTAAAAGCATCACTGCAAACAAATGTAAAGAATTTAAATACTGGCTCAAGAGGGAGGACTCTAGTATTTAGGGAGATCAAGAAAGTCTTCATGAAAGAGATGATGCTGAGCTGTGTCGTGATGAAAGATGAGATTCTGCAAAGTGGAGGGAGAGAGAGAGTGTATCCCAGTAATAAGGTCTAGAGGTTAATGGGTGCTGGGACCCCTGAGATCACAACACAGGCCCTGCCTGAATGAATTAAACCCAAATCTTCTTTCAGCCAGAGAAAAAGTTTGTTAGAGATAAACCATACAGGCCAGACTCTTAAGGAATCTGAACATTAGTAACGCCCGTAGGGACAAGCGGGCATGAGAAAGTCTCAGCCTTTTGAGCATGAGAGAGTCTCAGTGTTTAAACGGGGGCCAGGGTGGATCTTATAATACACTAAAGTAACTTTGGATGACCAGAGGAGGGGCTGGGAAAAGGGTCTATCTAGGTGAGAGTTCAGATTGGAAGGTCTGAGAGATTGAATAGACAATGGGAATAGATAATGAAGGGAACTGGGATGGGAAGAAGTTTGAAAGGCATCTGAATAAGATCAAAAGGTGGGGCTAGGCCTTTCAAAGGGAGATAAGGAGAGTCAATAAGGAACTGTTTGAGACCAGAGTAAGAAAAGTTTAAGGGCTTTCTGGGTCCTGTAGACAAATGAGAGACAAATTCTTTTTGGTGAAAGGGGCAAAGGTCTCGGATTCTGAAACTGAATGATGGGCCCATAACCCATCACCAGGACTGAGAGACAGCCCATGCAGAGTCATGGAGATGAGAGATGGAGTGTCCTGCATGTGGAGCAGACATGTCAGTCTGGCTGGATCACGGAGTACAGGATGGGGAATGGTGTAGGCTTGTATTTTGTTAGCGGAGTCTTTAAGATCCCACGATTGCCTCTTCGCTTTGGTAAGACAGCAGGGTAGAGCTGGGCTTTAGCATAGAAGTACAATCAGTTTTGTTGTTGTTGTTGTTGTTTTTGTTTTTGTTTTTTGTTTTTTGTTTTTTTTTTGGTTGGGCAATGGGAATTGCCCAGAGTCACACATCTAGTAAGTGTTATGTGTCTGAGGCCGGATTTGAACTCAGGTCCTCCTGAATCCAGGGCTGGTGCTCTATCCACTGTGCCACCTAGCTGCCCCTGCAATCAGCTTTGTCTTCATTTTATAAGTGAGGAAATAAAAATTCAGAGAAATTAAATGACTTGCCTTACGTCATTTAAGTAGTAATTAGTAGATCCAGAATTTGAATCCAGGTCCTCTGACTCCGAGGCAGATATCCTTTCCACTAGGTCACACTGTTCCTCTATTCATTTGGCTGTGGAGACTCAGTTTCCTCATCTGTAAAGTGAGCACAGTAATAGCACCTACCTTACAGAGTTGTTGTGAGAATCAAGTGAGACATTTGTAAAGTGCTTTGCAAACCTTAAAGCACTACATAAATATTTGCTATTTATTACTATTATCATATTCATAATGGCCTGATTTTTTTTCTTAATATAAGATTAATACCTTGGTCTGATGGTAATAATAATTGACTCAGTGATTTAGCACTTGCAAAGTGCTTTACATGTATTATCTCATTTGAGCCTCCCAACAACCCTAGGGCAGGTATTTCAGGTACTGTTGGCCCCCTTTTACAAATGAGTAAGTAGAGGTTGAGACATGCCCAAGGTCACACAACTAGCAAGTATCAGGCTGTATTTGAACCCAGGTCTTCCTGACTCTAGGGCAAATACTTACTCCATGATGCCATAGAACCAGGGGTCAGTGGGATGCTCTGGAATTGAAGCACACTGAGACCCTGCTTCAGGCAGGACGTAGTCTGTTTTCGGTCTCCCTGGACCTTCACCCCATCCCCATCCCATCTTCTGCTTTTTCCTTCCCTTCCTCTGCAGGTTCCGTGGACAACTCCCCTTCATTCTTTTTGTTCTGGGTTAGCAGAGCATCAGATGCACTCAGCAGGGAGAGTGCTTCTTCCTCCTTACCCACTGGCCTCAGAAAACACTGACTCCCATGTGCCCTGCTTAGAGCAAATCTAAAATACAGAACCATGGAGTTTTAGAGGAGATTGGGATCTTGAAGACTGTTTAGTGTGATCCCCTCATTTTATAGATGAAGAAACTGATGTCAGTCATGTTAAATAATCTACTCAGGGTCCCAGCTAGTTAGTGGTAGAGCCAAGGTCAGGACGCAGATGTTCCAACTCTGTCTCATCCTTCTTAGAAATTCAAATTTAAGGAATAGAAAAGGGGGTGGAGAGGAGCTATCTTCACTTGACAAAGAGTGCACCACAAGGTTCATTTTTAGCAGGCTCCCTCTGTGTGTTTGAGAAAAGATTTCATTTTTTAAAGTTTCATTTTTCTGTAACTTTGTTGGGAAAATACACAGTGCGGTGAGCCACATCTGGAGTTAGGACTGACTGACAGAGCTGAGGAGGGCAGAACTTCCTCTGTCTAATGTATTCTGCATGGTGCCCGATGTAACCTGCAAGAGATCAAGCACAGAAGTGACCCTGTTCAGGTAGTTCACTGCTTCCTATCCCTTCAGAGGGATTATCCAGGCAGCAAAGATCTCCCTCAGTGTCAGCCATTACAAAGTGTCAGCTGGATACTAGAAGATGAAAAGCAAACAGAGTCTGAACAGCAGAATGAATAAACACAGAAAGGGAAGAAGGGAGGGAGAGAAGAAGTGGGGGAGGACCACAGACTTGCTGTATATACAAGAGACCATGGTCAAAGCTAGGCTTTTGGGATTGCCCAAACTTCAGTGTCATATTCCATGCCGAGTACGATAAATTTATCCAAGTATGATGTTACCAAAGCAAAGGATTTGTGATCTTTAATATGGTAAACAGCTGGATTATACATTTTTAATGGCCCAGATATCCAGGTTTCTTTTCCAAAGAGGAGAGGAATTTGAAGAGAAGAGCTAAAAGCAATTTACGGATGATCAGCTTATAATTTTTCTTTTTAAAAATGAAAAGAAATAGTTCTCTTGATGAGCTGCAGTTTTAATCTGGATAAAATTTATTAGCATATAAAACAGCAGTTTATGCAGAGTATTTGTATTCAGGCTTAGTCTCCCTGCTCAGCTGCTGTCAGGAGCTGTTCTGTTTAGTGAGAACATAAGCTCTGTCCCATCAGCTGTGCAGAGAATGTCCATTTGGAACAACTGCAACCTGGCCTCTAATACATGGTGAGAATCAAGGGAAAACAGGAGTTCAGAGAGATATCTCTAGGAGGACCATTTCAGCAAGGCAGCAGCATTGTCTGTGCTCTGCAGGATGCCCACTTTGGACATCTGTAAGCAAGCCAGTCAGTAGACATTTATTAAACCCTGCCCTGTGTGGGACAATTGAGAAAAAGATGATAGATCATACAAGCAAAGACTCCCTGGTAAATAATGCAGGTAGGGTTAGGCTACCCTACTAGGTAATCAGGAGGTGGATGCCAAGTAACTTGCTGATATTTCATAGTCTCTGAACCTGTGGGGATAGCCAACAATGGGAGCCCACTTTCAAATATTATTATTAATAGCAACAACAATAACAACAATAACACATTTACAAAGCACTTTAAGGTTTGCAAAGTGCTTTACAAATATTATCTCACTTTATCCTCACAACCAGATTCTTCTTCTATGTCTCATAGTGTTGAAATTGTTATTTGAGAGTATTTATCTGCAAGATTATAGCCACACAAAGGCAGGGACTATGATATAATTATTTTATGATTTACATAAAACAATTCTCTTGATCTTCAAAACAACTCTGTGAGAAAGGTGTTACAATACTTTGCATTTTGTTGTTTTAGTTGTTTTAGTCATGTCTGATTCTCTCTGACCCCATTTTGGTTTCTTTTTTTGTGGGGGGGGGGGTGAGGCATTTGTGGTTAAATGACTTGCCCAGAGTCACACAGCTAGTGAGTGCTATGTGCCTGAGGCCGGATTTGAACTCAGGTCCTTCAGGACCGGTGGTCTACCTACTGCACCATCTAACTGCCTCTCCCATTTTGGTTTCTTGGCAAAGATACCGGAGTGGTTTGCTATTTCCTTCTCCAGTTCATTTTATAGATGAGGAACTGAGGCAAAGAAGGTTAAGTGACTTGCCCAGGGTCACAAAGCTAGTAAGCATCTGAGACCAGATTTGAGTTCAGGAAGATGAGTCTTCCTGACTCCAGGCCCAGGGTTCTATCCACCGTACCACCCACCTGCCCAATATGCATTTTACAGATGAGTAAATTGAGGATCAGCAGTCAGGTCAAGTGACCCAATTGGATTTGAACTCAGGTCCTACTAATTCCAAGCCCAGCACTCTCTTTGCTATACCTCATTGTTGTCTTCCTGAAGCATGAATGAATGAATGAATGAATGAATGAATGAATGAATGAATGACCTACTTTTGCCACATGCTGTTCTGAGTTCTCTGCAGACCCTGAGAAAAACACATGATACAAACCAATTCAATTCAGCAAAGATTAATTAATATTAGATTAGATAAAGCATTTATTAAAGCTGATGCTGGTACTTCTTCAAATGGAAGTTCTGTGGAGAAACTCACCTATTGGAGGAGGAAGCCACAGTGGTAGAGGTATCCTCAGAGCGAGAAGGCCACTAGCACCCAGGTGGGTAAGAGTTATTAAGTACTTGTTATATGCAAGGCACTTTGACTTCTGTGGTTACAAAATACTATTATAGGTACTGTCTCACTGAAGGTACCTTCATTGAAGTTAAGTTGTACAAGGAGGAATCTGAGTGACCCCAAATATTTCTATCCTCATTTTATTGAGAAGTTGAGTGATTGTACAAGGTAATAGATACCAGCTAGTAATTCAAGCTGGTATCACTCTTTGCATGGCGATGACCCTTGTAAGACTCCCACTGAAGTAACCTGGGCTGAAACTTCTCGGGTCACCTGGGGCCATTGGAAAGAGGATAACAATATTGTTATGAGACTTATTTTGTTGTTTGGATCCTCTAGTTTTCCACAAGAGCCATTTTTGGAAACTTGAAATTACTGAGAGGAAAGAGTCTGTCTCTGTTAACATCCCACCACATAGCAAAAAACAGTTAATTGATTTCAAAACAACAAAAAATATTTTCCTACAGGCTGAACAATATAAAATGTCAGAAACCTGTGTGTGAATGCTTTAATGAGATGTGTGGCCAGCAGGGACTATTATTAGCACTCTTATTTGTTGAGAGGAACCCTTGTTTGCACACCCAAATGACCCGGGTTTCCTAATACTATGAAAGTCCACTTTAATTAGTCTTCTAATAACCAAACATGTTGTGAGTATTTCTCCCCTCCTCTTTCCTCTTCCAGGCCCCACAGTTAGTGGAGCTTCACGTAGCAGGCGGCACATGGATTGGTTGTTACTAAAAGCAGCTGACCCAGCAGGTCTTCAAGATGAGAGAGGAAAACAGGAGTCATCTGATGTTCCTTCCAGCTCAAGTGTAAACAATACTATATAAGTCCTTGGTGACACCAGATATTTCACTACAAGTTGATTGATATCCTCCTACCATATTTTCCAAAAGATTTAATTACTTCTAAGAGGCAGCCTGGGTATTTTAGGAAGAAATTATTTTTGTTGTTTGCCCTTCATTCTCGAAGAGGAAGGAAGAAAGTGTAATGATTTGGCATAAGAAGGTCTGGGTTTTAATCTTGGTTCTATATCCACCTCCAGAGAAAGAACTGATGTTGTCTGAATACAGACTAAAACATACTATTTTTCCTCTTTCTTTTTCTTTCTTTCTGTACAAAATGAATAACATGGAAATATTTCACATGATTCCATGTTTATCAGATTGCTTATCATCTCAAGGAGGAGGGGAGGGATAGAATTTGGAACTCAAAGCTTTCAAAAAGTGTTTAAAATGTTTTAACATGTAATTGGGAAAAACAAAATATTATTTTAAAAAATCCTGGTTCTATGGGACCTTTGGCAAATCACTTCATCTTGGGGAGCCACAATTTCTTAACCTATGAAGTGGAAATAATACTATTTTTATTAGATAGTTTATGTAAACCACTTTGTAAACCTTCAAATGCTCAATCAATATGACAATTATTATTTAGAGAAAATGAAGTTAAGAAATTATTTTCAGAAAATGAATCTACTCTCAGTAGTCTAGACAGTTTGTGACCTAACAGCTTAGCACCAGACAGCTAGAATTGGAAGGGACCTTAGAAATAATTCAGTTCAATACTCTCATTATATAGATGAGGAAATGGAGGCCCAGAGAAGGGAAATAATTTGCTAGAGATGACTAGGTTAGTTGGTCTATTGCAAGGTCAGGATTAGAACCCATATCTCCTAACTAATTCACAGTCTGATATGCTTTCTCCTCTTCCACATGGTGTATTAACCAGATGAGCAGGCTTTTGGTTGGATGTTCCCAAGTTTAAAAGGAAGAGAATTAAAGCAGAGGAAAATTCAGCCTCTGTTTATGAAAAGAATGACAAAGTGACAGTGGTGGGTTGGATGGGGATAGGGATTGACTGAGGTTGCATTTCCTGAAAGGTTTGAATTGTGGAAGAGGAAGAGACAGAAGAGTGTGTGAGTGTGGTGTGTCTGAGAGACATGATCACCCTAAAGCTGATGATTTTAACCTTCAGTACTTTGCTCTGGTCCCAATCCTCTGGGGAACCTTTTCCAGCTGTATCATTCCTTCTTGAGTTTCTGCAGTTTAGAATCTGACTCAGGTGATCTGGCACTTGGTTATGTAGCAAGGGTATGTCTTCTGTCCCCTGTCCCTGTCCTTTGAGTACTTTGGGAAAGTAAAGTGTTCATGACTGTGCAGAGCTAAAGATAGATGAAGGGAAGGGCCTGCTGGGGAAGAACAGTGGCAATCACAGGAAAAGAGGAGGATTCTGAAGGTTTTGACTTCATCCTGAAGAAAGACATGAGTACCAAAAGACCAGATAATTCAAGTGATTTCCAAAGCAACTGGTAGCCTGTGTACTGGGCTGTTATGGAGCCATGAGGAGCGGCAAGAAGTGGTGGGGAATATGTGTGTTTATGTGTGTGTATGTGTGTGTGTGTGTGTGTGTGTGTGTGTGTGTGTGTGTGTGTTTGACACAGACAGAAAGATAGACAGATGGACAGAGAGGGAGAGGGAGAGGGAAACAGAGACAGAGGTATATAGGCAAAGACAGAGAGACAGAGACAGAGAAAAACAGGGACAGAGAGAAACAAAAAAATAAAGAACAGAGACAGAGAGAGATAAAGAGACAGAAGCAGAGAGACACACAGAGAGAAACCATCTCACATAAATATAGTTTGAGTATCGGGAAATATTACCAAGACAAGATTTAAGCTGGGGAAAGAGCCTGCTGTCAGAGGAATTGTCATATACAGAAATCTAGGTGACTTTGAAGATTCTCTTTGGAATTTTTGGAAAATGGTGGATTATCCCAGGTTTCTGTTTGGTTTTCTTGCTTTTAATAACATTTTATTCCATGGTGAGAGATACTATCCTTCTGCTGTTCATAAATACACATAAAAGAAGAACTAAGTGTTACAAGGGTACTAGAAATAAAGTATTGTGCTTGGAATGGGCACGAGAGGAAGAGAGGTAGGAGTGTGGAAAACACTGCCCTCAAGGAGCTTATGTTCTATTTGGAGTTTGATCTATTTGTTGTTCAGTGGTTTTTCAGTTATGTACAACCCTTTGTGACCCCATTTGGGGTCTTCTTGGCAAAGATGCTGGAGTGGTTTGTTATTACCTTTAAAACTTATTTTACAGATGAGGAAACTGGGGCAAGCAAGGTTAAGTGATTTGCCCAGGGTCACACAGCTAGTCTGAGGCCATACTTGAACTCAGGAAGACGAGTCTTCTTGACTCCAGGCTGGGTGCTCTATCCATAGTTCCACCTAGCTACCCTTATAATCTGATACATGCAGACAAAATGAAACAGTTGCCTAGAAAAATAGAAGGAGGAAGCAAAAAGCAGTACATTTTGCTCTTTTCCCTAAAGAACAAACCTCTTCATATCTTTCACTCACCCACATCCACCCATACCAGATGGCCCTGATTTCTCTTTTCTATTTGACTAAGGTAGGTGGCTGTTATTTCTGTTTCACTGTGGTAGCCAATCTCACTAACTCTCCAGGGACTGACAGCAGAGTGCAGCAAAATGTGGGATGTTATTTTTTTCTGTGTTTATAAAGAAAAAAATGACACCATTATGCTAAATGAGATGTCTGGGGAGTTGTACATTTCTAGGCACATTAGCTACAAAATACAGTTCTGGTGTCCAAATCCCTCAAACTAAAATGCATAGTAGAAGACATTTGTTGAGTACCTCTAGTACGGAGGCATGGATTTTTGACAAGGCAACTTTTTTTTTAATTTTTAAATTTTTTTATTAAATTATTTATTTTTAGCTTTCAATCTCCACTTCCATAAGATTTTCAGTTTTAAATTTTCTCCCCTTTCTTCTCCTCCCCCCTCCCCAAGACAGTGTGCAATCTGATATAGGTTCTACTTATACATTCATGTTAAGCATATTTTCATACTAGTCATGATGTATAGAAGAATTAAAACTAATGGGAGGAACCACAAAAAAGAAGAAGTAAAACAAAACAACAAAAGAAAAGGAGATCAAGTAATATGCTCCCATCTGCATTTAAACTCCATAGTTCTTTCTCTAGATGTGGATAGCATTTTCAATCATGAGTCTTTCGGAATTGTCTTAGATCCTTGCATTGGTGAGAAGAGTAAAGTCTATCAAAGTCAGTCATGGCACAACATGACTGAAGGCGATATTTGTTTTAAAGAACCAATAACTCCAAGAGTTGGCAGAAATGACAGAGACCTTGGGGTTCATCCTATAGGTCCCTTCTACATCACTCCTAATTTCTTCTATGCAGCTTTTGACTGAACACCCCTAGTGAAAAGAAGCCTATTGCCTCCTGAAGCAGCCCATTGCTCTTTAGGATAGCTCTGATTATTACAAAGTTTGTCCCAGTTTTTCTTTACTTAGAACTGAATTCTGCTTTTCTGCAATTTCTACTCATTGTTCCTTGTTTTTCCATCTTAGGCCAAGTAGAACAAGTCTATTCTTTATTTCATATGTCAACCCTTTAAATTCTTGAAAACAGCTCTTATCTCCCTCATTTCCATCCTTCCCAAGTCTTTTCATCTTCAGGCTAGATATTGAAGATTCCTTTAACTAACCTCTATATGCCTTGTTCTCAAGTCCCCTCATCACTCTGGTCACCCTTTAGATGTGTGCCACTTTGTCAAAGTCCTTTAAAAATGGGGTGCCTGGAACTCAACACAATTCTCCAGATGTGATCAAATTATAGTGGTGCGATCACCTCCCTCTATCAGGACACTATGCTTTTCTTAGAGCAGTGTAAGATTTCATTAGCTTTTTTTGGTGTTATGTCTCATGTTAAGAATTTTACTAAAACTCCAAGATATTTTCCCCATGCACCTGTTGTCTAGTTATGCTTTTTCCATCATATGATCATAGATCTAGAGTTAGAAAGGACTTTGGAAGCCATCCATTCCAATCTCTCTCTCTCTCTTTTTTTTTTTAACAGCTGAGAAAACAACCCTAGGAGGTTAATTATCTTGTCCACTGTTGCACAAGTAGTAAGGGGCAGAGCTGGTGCTTGAACTCAGGTTCTTTGACTCCAGATCCATTGCATTTTCCAGTAAAATGGAAATGAAAATTTCCCCTATCCATCCCCATAGGTTGTTGTGAGGCTCAAAGAAAACTATGTACAAAGCATATTGAAATAAACATGAAAATAAGCATGAAAAAATAATTTCATTATGAATTTAGCATTGAATTTCAAATTTTAAAATATCAATTGAATTCATCTGATTTCCTTCCTCTCCCATGACCTTTCCCCTTAGACCCGAAATAGCACTTTGTTTTTCAAATCTTTCATGCCCCTGAAGTGACCTTAGAGGTGACAGTCCAACTTGCCTCTGACAAGAATCCTGGATAGAATAGAGGTTCTCAGTCTTGTCAAATACAGGAGCTCCTTTTTAAAATTTTTAAATTAAATTTTAATGTTTTAATTTTAAAATTTAATTAAATTTAATTTTTTTAATTAAAACAATTTTTCAGAACCCCTCCGCCCCTCACATACAGTAGTATTTGGATTGAGAAGAAACAGGATGACAAAAAAATTGTACTTTGCCCTTTGAAGACCACTTCTGGTGTATTGTTTTCTGTTCTGTTCTCATTTAAGCCAGATCATGGCTAAGATGGAAGAGTCTAGAAAAAGGCAACCGGAGTTGTGAAGGGCTTCACATTCATGCCACATGAAGAACAATGCTAGAAACTGGAGGTGTTTAACAAGGAGAAGAGCAGATTCAAGGGGGGAGCATGAGAGTGCACTCAAGTGTTAGAAGTGATGACCTGTGAATTCCCTTTCAGCTCTAAATCTTATGTGATGACTTGGCATATGGAAATGAAGTAGGCTTGCTGTTTACCCCCAAAAGGTATGACTAGGAATAACAGGAGTCAAAGAGGAAAAGCTAGGATTCAGTTGAGGGGAAAAAAAAATTCCTAACTGGTAGAGCAATCCAGAAGTGGGATGGGAGGCCTTCAGAAGAAGTAAAGTTTGATTCACTGGAAGACTTTGAGAAGAGGCTTGTCAGGTACAGTGTAAAAGGGATCTTTATCTTTCTTCAGGGACAGTTTGGACTGTATGCCCTATGAGATTCCTTTTAAATCTGAGTCTGTGAAAAAGCTCCTGTGCATTCAGGATTCCCTTTAAATGGCTTAGTTATTAATCACAAGAGTATCTACATTCATTAAAAAGCAGTTTTACACATATATGTAAATTTTTTTTATGTATTCAGTCCACAGAAAACATGTTTGCTCATTTATTATAGTAAATCACTTAATGAGGTGGTTAATTTTTCTTTCAACCTTTTAGAAATTAGAAATTTGGTTGAAATGATGTCAAATTCAACTTTAGATCTGGTCCCACAGCTTGCTCTAGTGGATTTTAATGCGATAAGGAAAAAGTAGATTTATACTCTTCAGATCTTGAAATAACCCTTAGGAGTCCAGAGCTCAAGGGTTAAGAACCATTGCTTAATATGACTCCTTCCCTTTTATAACCACTCATTCATTCATTTATTCACTTATTCATTCATTCATTTATTCAACATCTATTTTGCACCTAGTATCTTCAATGTACTCTACTAGACAATGGTGGTGGTGATGATGGGGTATGGGCCCATCATTCAGTTTCAGAAGTCGAGACCTTTGCCCCTTTTGCTAAAAAGAATTTGTCTCCCATTTGTCTACAGGCCCCAGAAAGCCCTTAAACTTTTTTTTACTCTGGTCTCAAGAAGTTCCTTATCAGCCTCCCTTATCTCCCTTTGAAAGCCCTAGCCCCACCTTTTGATCTTATGCAGATGCCTTTCAAACTTCTTCCTCCCAGTTCCTCTCACTATCTATTCCCATTGTTTATTTAATCTCTCAGACCTTCCAATCTGAATTCTCACCTAGACCCTTTTCCCAGCCCCTTTCCTAGTCACCCAAAGTTACTTTAGTGGTTATAAGATCCACTCTGGCCTCCATTTAAACACTGAGACTCTCTCATGCCCAAAAGGCTGAGACTCTCTCATGCCCGCTTTTCCCTATGGGCGTCACTAATGTTCAGATTCGTTGAGAGTCTGACCTATATGATTTATCTTTAATAAATTTTTTCTTTGGCTGAAAGAAGATTTGGGTTGAATTCATTCAGGCAGGGCCCGTGTCATGATCTTGGGGTCCCGGCATCCCTAAACCTCTAGACCTCTTTAGTGAGATCTACTGCCTTTTACCATATTCTGTAAATCAAAGCAGTATTTATTTAGTAAGTACTATTTGTGAACATCATGCTAAGTTCTGAAAGTCATCATGGCATAGTGGGTAGAGTTCAAGAGACCCAGGTTAAAGTTCTGCCTCTGAAACATACTGGCCCTAAACAATGGGTCTGAAACATTTGACACTAGAAAAGCCACTTATCCTATCAGTGCCTCCAGATAATTCTCTAGGACTCAGATTGCAGAATGGTCACTGATCTATGTGGGTAGAGGGAATTTCCTCATAGGAAGTTTTCCATATCAGTGAAATCATAGATCAGGAAGAAAAAATTATATATTATATGTTGTGATGCATATGGAAAGGATGCCCCTTTTGCTTCAGGAGCTTAGTATATAGGTGAAGAAAGAATATTTACACACATAAAACATAAGTCAATAATACAAAACAATATAAAATTATTAAATTATGGGATAAATAAATATAAATGCTACTTACCCTTTTTGTGTCTCATCACCCTACCAGAATGGAAGCCCCACTAGTTCTGAAATTCCATCATATGCAAATTTTTTATTTCTTCCTGTGCCTAGCACATTGTTCTGTCCACAATAGCTACTTAATGGTTTTTAAATTAATGAAAGTTTGCTGAGAGATCACTAACAGTTTTGGTTCCCTGGGGTAACCAGCACAAGAGGAAGAGGGGCTGGGCTAGGTATGCCTAAGGCATGGCCAGGAGGAAAAAAGAGGTTCAGAAAGTTCATCATCTACATCCCATCTTAAGGAATTATTCCTATTAACTATGCACTCAGCTCACTTGTTCCATATGGTGTTGAAAGATTATGAGGGCTATAAACACCATAAATGACTCTAGTTTTTAGCACCCCACCCTAGTTACAGTGACAAATATTTGTTGGACTGAAGCTGCCATGAGGGCCATGTCACAAGGGCACATGTGGTACATTGCAAGTCATCTGGAGTCTGGCATTACTATAAATTAAATTGAATTAAATTTTTATTTAATATTCCCTTAAGTTATGATCTTCTCCATACCAAGAAAGGAAGCGCTGCCCAGACACATTGAGATGACAGAATAAAATCAGCATGGTATGTTAGAAGGACCATTGACTGAAAAGTCAGGAAACTTGGGTCTCCAGCTCTGTCTCTTAGTGACCATGGACAAATAATAGGATCATAGAAGTAATGATGATGATGACGACGACATTGATGATGATGACATTGATGATGATGATGATGATAAATAATAATGATAAAGTCAGCAATTATATAGCACTTTAAGATTTGCAAAGCACTTTACAAAAATTTTCTCATTTTTATCTTCACAATCACTCTAGGAGGTAGGTGTTATTATAATCCCCACTTTTATAAATGAGGAAACTGAGGCATTCAGAGGTTAAGTGACTCACCCAGGGTCACGTTCCTAAGAAATGTCTGTAGCTGGATATGAACTCAGGTCTTCCTGACACTGAGTCCAACGCTCTATAAAGGCCATTCAATCCAACCCCTCCAGTTACAGATGAGGAAACAGGCACAGAGAGGTGAAATCACTTGCTTACAGCTACATAGTAAGACTATGAACTCAGGTCTTTCATATTTCAAGGCCAGTGCCTTATCCACTTCATCATGGCTGCCTTCTTACCACACTTAGGGTTTCAGTTTTCTCATATGCAATAGGAAGCAGTTGAACTAGAGGATCTCTGAAAGCTCTTTCTTGATTCTGGGATTCCATGCTTCAGAGAAAGGACAGGGTAATATCATGAAAACACAGTCCTCACTGGACAAGTTTCTAGGCCTGTTCATTGTAGGAAGGTTTGTGGTATGAGCCCAGGCCAATCCCCCATATAGTCTATGTTCCAATAAAATTGGCTATTCTTTAAACTTAGCTTTTTTCTTTTGCGTGGTCCATCTCCCACATTCACAATGATCTCCCTTTCAACCTCTGCCTCTTGAAATCCTGACCTCTTCAAGGCTTAGTTCATAGGCCATTTTCTACAAAAGACCTTTCCCAATCCCCTTAATTATTGTCCCTCTCTCTTTCCTAAATCAATTTATATTTCTTTTGTGTATATTTTTGTGAGAGACTGTCTGATGTTGGCTACTGCCAAGTGGAGGTTGTGGCAAGATGGGGTAGGAACTGGGTATTAGGAAGTAACCGGAGCTCACGCTCCCAAGGCAGGGGCTGTGCTAGGCGGAGTTGTGGTGAACTGGGATGGGCTGGATACAGAGAAGTAACCGGAGCTCACGCTCCTGAGGCAGTGGGCAGTGCTATGTGAGCTGCGATAAGCTGGGGGAGGAACAGGATACAATGAAATAGCCAGAGCATGTGCTCCTGAGGCAGGGGGTTGTGCCACGTGGGAGTGGGACGGCAGAGGACGAGTTCCCTTTGCTTAGTCCCGTCCCTAAGTGCAACGTCAACCCCAGACGCCTCCTTCCTGTGTCCTTCCTGACTTCCTGGGTCATGTACCTTCCCTTTGTGTAGCACTGACCCCAGACGCCTCCTCCCGGTATCTGGGCCTGACTTCCTAGGTCATGTACTCTCTCTTTGTCTATGCACTAATCCCAGACGCCTCCTTCCTGTATCCGGTCCTAGCCTCCTGCGTCACTTCCTCTCCCTTGGTGCGCTAAACCCAGATATCCCCTTCCAGTATCTGATCCTACAATCAATGACTAGTAGGCGGGCTGAGGAGGAGGGGCTAAGTAGGTACTTAAGGAATGGTCCTGGTCGGAGCACAGGCTCTCTTTGCTCCTGCTCTCTTGCTATGGCCTTCCTGCTTGGCCTTGCTGTGATGGCCTCTGAATAAACCTCGGGTGTTGGCACCTCCTGGTCGGCTCATCTCTGTGTGTTTATCCGGGTAGGCACCAAAGACTGGTAAGTATGACTCTGGCAGCCTGCTCCTTATAGGAGGAGAGTGCACGGCGTGGCCGGCACATATTTTAAATTTACTTGTCTTTGAACATATTGTTTTCTCCAATAGAATGTGATTTTTGAAGAACTAGTTTATTTTTGCCTTTGTTTCCCCAGGACTGAGCATAGAGCCTCAAACACAGTAGTCATTTAATAACTCTTTGTTGGATTGAATTGATGTTTTTTTCCATAAGCTGCCTTTCAGAGACCACCTTAGATGAACTCAGACTATGTTGTTGCCTAATGTAGGAAGTAGATGATAGCTATAAGATGAGCTTTGGATGCCCAACCCAAATACTGGGCCTTCCAGACTTGCCCTCTGGATGTTCATTAGAAAGTAGATGATTTGAATGGAAGATTCAGGTCCATTGTCTTACAACCCACACCAAGAATTTGCTTGATTTTGGTTTTGTTATTGTCCTAGAATGTATTAAATATTTCTAGAAACCATCAGACCTTAGACTGGGGCTTGGAAACCCTGTTATACAGAGATTTTAGTTAGTGAGGATGTTTGGAACTGATCCATTTCCCTGTAGGTCGTAACTCAACAAGACTTTGAGAGAGAGGAAAAAGTCCCACCTGTGTTCTGGGAAATCAGGCTTGATTCATATTGGAATGATTCCCTAGGAATTCTCCTTAGATGCAGAACATCCATTAGGGTCCTTAGATTACAAATAAAATATTCCTTTCTGGAGCAGGAAATGATTTTGGCAGGGGCTTTTTTCCCCCTGGTGAAGTTTCAGTAGAAGAAGAGAGGGTTATGGCCAGAATGAATGAATCAATCTCCTCAAGGAGGAATCTTATCTCTCATGTGTCCCTAGGGTTCCATTTTGGGGACCAAAAGGAGTCCTTTTTACATAGGCCCGAGGTGTGGGAGTTAAGCCCCTCCAGAGAACAAGTAAGTAGGAACAGTTCCAGTATCTGGAAAAACTCCAGCTATAACAACCCACACACTTGAACTTGCTTTGTTTTCCCTCAGTCCCAGAAGACCTTGCTGTTCAAGGATGAAAGAGGTATTAGGGGCAGCAGGCTTTGAAATTTTTCCCTTAAGTTTATACAAGGAGGTAGCCTATTTAATCTATTAAGGGTTTAACTGTCTGTTTGGACTTTTGATATAGAAACACAGAACTAGAAGGAACTTCAGAGGTCATGTAGTCCAACCTGCTTATTTTACAGATGAGGAAACTGAGTTTCTGAGACATTACAAGTAATTATAGCCTAGGTCACGTAATGAGCTCTGACCAGTATTATAAATAAAATAAAGTTGATAACATGCCTTTGTACTTTAATCTCATCCATACCAAGAAAAACAGTATTGCTTTTGAATATTAATCTGACAGAAGGGGAAAAAAATAATCAATGTCGTATGGTAGATAGAGTCCTGGACTTACAGCCCAGAGATATGGATGCCAGACCTATCTCAGTCACTTACTACTTATGTAAACTTAAAACAATTCCCTTGGCCTCTTCAGGTCTCAGTTTCCTTACTTAGTCAACCAACAAGCATTTGTTAAGCTTTTCCTAAGTACCAGGTTTAACAATTGTAATCCCCCTAAATGTAACACTGGATATGAGTAACTACAGGTGGGTTCTAGTTAGTGCAGTGGACTCTAAGTCACACACAGTATGTAGAACTTTCTTGGGACATTACCTTCTCTCACCTAGGTGTATGAGACCTCCTCACATCTCTGGCTTTAGCTCACTCCTTCAACCTGTTCTCACATTAGCAAGTCTAAGTTCCCAGAGACAAATCACTAACAATAATAGGTAGCATTTATACAGAGCACTTTAAATATGTTACCTCTTTTGATCCTCACAATAGTCTTGTGAGATCAGTGCTATTATTATTCTTATCTTACAGATGAGGAAACTGAGGCTGAAAGAGGTCAAATGACATCTACAGATCATAGAGCTTGTAAGTTACTGAGGTGGGATTTGAATTTAGGTCTTCCTGACTCTGTCTAGCATTTTATCCATTGAGCTATTTTAATACTTCTACCATACTGTTGTATTCAAACCCTTTCAAGTTCTGAGAGGTAACTCTGCTGGGGAGAAATATACTTACTTTAGCTCTTGAGCTCCCATCTAATCTACTATCTATAAAACCAGCCATTCACAATATTGACACTTTTAGTTCTTAAATATAACCACTTAATAATAAGACAAGACAAATAATATAGATACTACCATATTAAAGCAAATATATAAATAATAAAATATAGTATGATGCACATCTAAATCCAAATTACGTTACTCTACCAATGCACTCAATAGTTATGGTGAAGAACGGGTACTTCAGTATAGGAACCTGGCAAGAAAACACATAGAAGAGGAAAATTCATATGCTTAGGGTAACTCACAATTCTAGATTTCAGGCTTCAAAGTTATTGGTCCAGTCAGGAACATCTACACCCCACAAAATTGCTTCTCCACTCATCATTTAACCTTTGATCCTCGCTATTCTTCTGATGAGGAAATCCTCATTTCTTTTGGAATTAAACATAGCCTTCATAAGTTCTTTCAGATAAACATTACCCTTAAAGAGACATTTAGAAAATATAAGCCCTTAATGAGAATAGCAGTTCTTTTTAAGGTAAAGGACTGCAAAGCTCATTAAACTGCCTATCTCTGGGCTATACAGACAAATCTAGCCAGTTATTCACTCATTTGCAAAGTGCTTGGTACATAGTAATCACCATATACACATTAGCTATTATTACTATTATTATTTACATTTGCAGACTCTCCACAATTCCAAAGGGGTATAGCAGGGATATTTTCTTGTATCTCTTCTTTTGAGCCATGCTTGTTCTTTATAATTTCACAACATTCACTTTTTTGTGAGTGTATATATGTGATTTTTCTTTCTGTTTACATTATTATGCTCATTGTGTATAGTTTTCTTGTCTCTGCTTACTTCACTCTGCATCACTTTATGCAGATCTTTCTTTACTTCTTACAGCACAATAATATTCCATCACATTCATTTTCCACAATTTGTTTATCCATTCCTCAATTGATGAGCATCTAATTTGTTTCCAATTCTTTGCTGTCACAAAAAAAAGTCATTGTAAATATCTTGGTGTATTTAGAGGCTTTCTCCTTATCCATGACATTCTTGGGCTATAAGCCTAGAAATGGAAAATCTCTGGGTAAAATAGACATTTTAGTCATTTTATTTGAATAATTCCAAAGTAGTTCCCAAAATGATTGTACTGATTCATAGTTCCACCAACAATGTATTATTGTGCCTATCTGCCCATAACCCCATCCAATATTGGCTATAATCTTGAAAGTAAAGTGCTACCTTAGTTCTTCTTGGCATTCTTCATCCATAGTGAGGCATCACATACTCAGTTGTTTTGAGTTCAAGAAAACTATACCTCAGAATTTTCTTGGATAATATAGCCCCTAATGGGGTCTGCCCAAGTTTCATTCAGCAGATTGCTGGGAACAGAAATCAGGTAGACTGAAATGAAATAAAGATTGTTTTGTTTACCTTGAAACAGTTATGACTTGAAAAAAATGGAAACCAGCAGTTTTAATTTCATTTCTTTCTGGCAGGGCATCAGGATCATGGGCAGCAGTCTCTATCACCCCTGCTGGTGTGCCTGTTTTTCTTGAAACCTAATGAAGGGGAAATGGTCCCTTAATGCAATTTTCCCCTCACCATTCTATGCATGCTCAGTTACTATCAACTAATCAACTAATTGTTACACAGTGTAGAATTTTTTAGGTTGGTTCTCTCCTATGTCAACACAAAGTCCGGAAGTGTAGTATAATTTTTCTACTCTTGAAAACTTTGGAGGAGTCTGTACTACTCCCTGTGAGTCTCCCCACATGGGCCACCATTGTTCTTACTACTAAAGATTTGGAAAGAAATATCTGCCCCCACCTACTGCTATCTATTGGATTTACTCAAAGGATCAGGAATTGTGGTCTTTGAAGAGAAGTGCCTTGCTTTTTTCCTGGATGCTGAGATCAGGCTTGGCTTTAGTTTGATGACCTATGTAGTGTGGCTTGAAGGCAATGAAGTCCCTTCTACTCCCTTATGACTGATGAATATGATATGTTAGCCTTTTCTAGTTCATGTGGCAGATTGCTACAAACAAATTTTAAATGAAGGGTACCTTGTCTACCATTTGCTAGTAATCTAAACTAACAAGCATTTCATTTGTTAAATGTCCATCACGTACCAAGCATTGAGTCAGGTGTTAGGATACAAAGAGCAAAAATGTAAGAATTCCTGTCATCAGGGAGCTTACATTCTACTGAGGGGGATATAGCATATAAGTAGGCAAGTATTTGCAAGAGTGCTTGAAGACAGAAAACAGAAAAGGCTTTTCCATCTACAGGAGCTGGCATAAGAACTTTGACTTACCTGATATTAGGGCTGCTATTTCAGGTATAGGAGATTTGTTGTTTTTGTTGCTGTTGTTGTTCATTGAGTTGTTTCAGTTGTATCTCACTCTTCATGAGCCCATATGGGTGTTTTCTTGGCAAGGATATTGGAGTGGTTTGCCATTTCCTTTTCCAGCTCATTTTACAGATGAAGAAACTGAAGCAAACAGGGTTAAGTGATTTGCTCATGGTCACATAGCAAGTAAGTGTCTGATGACAGGTTTGAACTCTGGAAGATGAGTCTTCCTGACTCCAGGCCAGGTGGTCTATCTACTGTGACACTTAGCTGCCCTAGGCATAGGACATAACCTGAACACAAGCATGGAGGTAAGAGATGACATTAATCAAAAGCAAATGAACTCAGATGTTTCTCCCATCTTCTTATTACTTAGTTAATAGCTTCTTTTTGGGGGATGGGGGTGGGGGAGGAGAGGGATAGTCTTGACAAAAGGAGAAGGGTGGAGGTGAGTGAATGAGCCCAAATGGTATTCAAAACCTTTAGAGCTTGTGCATAATTCTGGCATATAGTGTGGTACAGAAAGATAAGAGTTTGAAAGGTCACACATGACTATTCATTTGGCTCTCTCTCAGGGCTAATACATGACAAGTATTCTTTGCATAGTGTTTACATTCCTCAGCTCTTATCAGAAAGAAGCAGGAATCTAGCAGCTGGTTCCAGGCCCACAGTAAGAGATGGGCTGATTGCATATACTGTTCTTGCCCAGAGCAGACTGATAAACAATGGAAATTCCGTTTATAAAATGCATTGTGCTTTATATCAGGACAGCTGGGCCCCAAATCCCAAGGAACACCCACGTGCACATGACATGTGTCCAAAGCCCAATCTCTCTCAGTGGGCGTGGGCTAGGGGGAGAGGGCCTATTTAAATGCCATGCTTTAGATGCTCAGACATTTGGGGTTACAGTTGCAGCTGGTTCACTTATTTTAATTTCTCAGTTTCTATGCACAACAGACACTGGCCAATATGAATTGATGTAATTGAGATCTTTGAAAACCTGGTCTATTATAAGATTCAGACTCATGGAAAAAGGGAGTTCTTGAGAAATCATTGGTTCCAGGCTTTTGCCCACAAGTAGATCCGTGCTAGTCTCCTATTTTAAAAATATCCCTGTGGATAAGAAATTCTATTTTTTAATATGAAAGATTTTTTATTTTTATGAAAGATTTATTTTTATTTTTTATTATTATGAAAGATATTGACAGATTAACTTTTCCCCAATTTCTTACCAACATAGTAAACTCACAGATACATTTTTTTCCTCCTCATTTCTCGTTTGTCCTTACAACTTGAATTCTGTCCTTGTAGCTATTTTCTCCCCTAGGGTTCTTGCTGTTGCCCCAACATCAAAATTGCTATAAGACTTCAAGGTTAGTTGTTGCTCTGCTTAAAAGTTCTTCTTTCTATCGATCCAATATCTCTCTTGCTTTTATTTGTGCTTTTTTGCTTTGAGTATGTAGAACCAGAGCAGAGGTTCTTACATTTCTTGGTCTTCCTTTATAGGCTTAAAAATTATTGAAGACCACCCAAAGAGTTTTGGTTTATGTGAGTTATATCCAGAGGCAAATTAGAACAAGTTCCTACAAGTTCAAGAGTTGATTGTTAAATTTTTGGTGTGAGTATTTAGACCTCAGAAAATGCTACAAATCAAGCTTGATGTATTGTTTTGCTGATTGTCTAGACTTGAGAAAGAAACAGAATGTTAATAATACAGAGTAAATTTAAGAGTATTCTCACATATTTTGGGGGGGGGATGAGGAGAACCAGTTGTTAAACATTAACTAGAACATTGCTGGTTATATCTATTAGTATTTACCACATTAGAAATTAAATGCCCTAATATTATGGACACAATACTCCTTGAACTACCTGAAAGACTCTCAGGGACCCCAAGGTGACCCTAGACCATATTTTCAGAACCAACAAAATAAAGTTAATCTGTTCATGTTAGTGTTGTCCCTAAAATTCCTTTTATGTCACTGTAAACTTTTCTGGGTAATAATAATAGTAATAAGAATAATGGGATTGCTATAATGCCTTAAGGCTTGCAAAGTGCTTTAGAGATGCTATCTCATTTGATTTTCCCCTATGAAGTAGGTGCTATCAGTATTCCCATTTTATAGGTGAGGGAACCAAGGCTAGGAAAGGATATGCAGCTTTGTGATGGTCAAACAGGTAGTAAGTCTTTGAGGCAGGATTTGCCTCAAAGATCCAGGTCTTTCTCATTTGAGGTCCAGCTTTCTATCTATTTTGCCACCCAGCTGCCTACTTATGGTTCTAATAACAAATATTAAAGCTGTGATGTTTCTGTCATGATTAGTTTAGAAAGGTTTTTTTTTTAAATACTAATAAAAAGTTTCATAAGAACACAAACTTGGATGTTTGTTATTCTTGTGCACTGATAAAATACCAATGTAAGAGTGCCTGTTGATCTACCAGAAAATTTGAGATAACAAGAGAAGTCGACTTACAGCATCTCGGATCCCACAACATAACCAACAAGTAGTCAACTGGCCTTGGCTTGAAGACTTCCAGCAAAGGAGACCCCATCACTTTCCCATGCAGCTCATTCCTTTTTTGGAAAGCTCCAATTATAAAGCCCAGATCTGCCTCTTTCCAACTAGTGCCCATTGTTCCCACTTCTGCCTTCTAGGGCTAAACAGAAGTCTAATAAAAGATGCTATTTATATAGAGCTTAAAGATTTACAAAGTGCCCCACATGGAGTATCTCACTGGATTCCCATTTTACAGAGAGGTAAATTGAGACTCAGGTGAAGTCACATGGCCATGGTCACACAGCCCATAATTGTCAACACTTGGATTTAAACCTGTCTTTTCTAGTTTCAAGTCCAGCACTCTTCCCCTCTCTCATATTATCTACACTCCAGATCAATCTGTTAGTACTGAGCTCGACACAAGCTACAGTTAGATGGGCCCATTTGGGGATGATTGGTACCCAGAAACTAGCACCCAAGATAAGACAGAGCAGGTATTTAGGATAGGTCTTAGCAGAAGGCAATACTAGAAAATCCAAACATCCAGGCTGTCAGCATCCAAGAGTTCCAGTCAAGTCAATGTGTTGATACTATTCTGTACATAGCAGTAGGAGCATATGACAGTAGATGATGGGAAAAGGCCAGGCAAGTGGGCAGTTGGCTCCAGTAGTGGACTCCAGCCCATGATATCAAGACAGGGACTTAGTGCATGGAATATAGAGAAAAGGAAGGAATTTAGGATCACAATTTAGTTCACAAAGATCAAGACAAACACCTAGATCCTGGGTACAAGGTGAAACCAATAATGAGACTGATTTGATGTTGCAATCTACCATAGCTGTGGATCCATAAGTCCTTGTATTTCCTCTGAGTGTCATATAGTTCCCAGATCCTGGGAAAGTCCTGAGGTAGAGAAGAGTAAGAGGTTATAACTTAAGCATCCTGAGCTATGCAGACAGGTGGACCAAAGAGTTTATGGAGCAAGACCAGTCACTGCACATTGTTGTAATTAGATGCCTAGATTTTGCAGTCCACACAAGTATTTTAGCAACCCAATCTATTTGCAGTGGAAATAGAGCTAGCTTTCAGAATAAGCATCTGTCTATGTGGTATGCCTTCTTCAACTCAACCTCACAGAATCCCTAGCTTACTTCAAAACTCAGCTCAAATGTGACCTCTTAGAAGTCTTACACTGATCCCTCCAGTTGCTAGTGCTTACCTTTAGAAATTACTTTATATTTATTTTTTAATATTTTATGATGAGAATGATAACTCACATTTCTAGAGAATTTTAAGGTTTACAAATGGTTTCTTTAGTCTTATGAGTCTGATAATACAAGTAACAACATCCTCATTTTAAAGGACAAGGAAACTGTTCACGGCCAAAATTTATATAACTCTATGAAAAATACAAATCAAATTAGCAAAGGGAAACTTTGTAGAGCTTGAGAAAAAAATAACAAAATTCATTTGGAAAAAATAAGAAATCTAGAATATCAAGGAAAATGATGAAAAGAAGTAATGATGAAGGGAGAATAACACTTGTATGTTAATATTAAAGAGTTTTCCCCTATTTGATAAAAACTTCTTGGAAAACTAGAAAGCAGTCTGGTAGGAATTAGGCTTAGAACAACATCTTACACCACACATATCACACACCACAATACATTCTAAATGGATGTGTGACCTTTATATTAAAGATCATAGTATAAAAAATTAGAAGAGAAATAGATCCTATATCTCTCACAGCTAAAGGTAAGTTGTGTATTCTTAACCAAGTAGGAGATAGAAACAATTGCAAAAGATAAAATGCATAACTTTGATTACTTGGTACTGAAAAACTTCTAGCGCAGACAACATTAATGCATTTAGGATAAAGAGGGTAGTGGTTGAATAGGAAAAAAAAATCTTTGCATCAAATTTCTCTGGTAAGAATTTGTTGTTTAAGATATAGGTACACACACTGTGTATCTATACATATATATGTATATATGTATGTATACATATATATTATAAATATGACTAATAGACATTCTCAAATAAATAAATGGTCACAGGATATAAAAAAACCTACAAATTATTTACAACCATATGAAAAATGCTTCAAATCACTAATAATAAGAGAAAACAGCCCTGAGGTTTCACTTTGTTCCCTGCAAATTAGCAAAATTGATGAAAAACGTCAATAGAAATGTTGGAAGATAACCACACTAATTCATTGTTGGTGAAACTGTGAAGTGATATAACCATTTTAAAAAGCAATTTAGAATTAGGCAAATAAAGTGACTGAAATATTTATACCCTTTGAATTAGAGACTCCATTCCTAGGCTTATGCCCCAAGGAAGTGATTGATAAGAAAAAAGTCCTGATATACTCCAAAATATTTATAGCAGCACTTTTTGTGATAACTGAGAATTGGAGAAAAAAAAGTAGATGCCCATCCATTGGGAATGGCTAAACAAATTGTGGTATATGAATGTAATGGAATACTCCTGTACTTCAATGTTGTGTGTGATGAATATAGAGAAGCACAGATGACTATATAAACTGATGCAGAGTGAAGTAAGCAGAACCAAAAAAAACCCCAATATACACAGTAGATACAACAACATAAATGGAAAGAATAACACAAAAAAATCAAAAGTAAAAATATGCTCTAAATCATTATTGATTAGAGAAATACATATTAAAACAACCTTGAAATATCATTTTATACCTACTAGATTGTCTAAAATGATAGAGTGGGCGAGTGACAAATGTTGGAGGGGATGTGGAAAAATCGGACACTAATTCACTGTTGGTGGAATTGTGAACTGATCTAACTATTTTGGAGAACAATCTGGAATTATTCTAAATAGTTATTAAATTATAATCTTTGACCCAGAAATACTACTACTTGGTCTATTTCTGAAGATAATCAGGGAAAAAGGAAAAGAACCTATATGTTTTAAAATGGTTATAGCAGTTCTCTTTGTGGTAGCAAAAAACTGGAAATTGCAAGGATGCCCATCAATTGGAAAATGATTATGGTATATGATTATGATGGAATACTATTGTGCTATAAGAAATGATGAGTTCAATGACTTTAGAAAAACATGAAAAGACTTGCACAAAATAATGAAAAGCAAAATGAGCAAAACCAAGAGAACATTGTATATAGTAGCAGCAATATTGTTTTAAAAACGACTTTGAGTGAATAAGTTATTTTGACTATTATAAATACAAAATTAATTATAAAGGACATATGAAATAAGACGTTCGCTACATCCAGAGAAAAAACTGGTAAGTAGAAATATGTATGGAATAATTTTACATACATACATACATATACGTGTTTGTGTGTGTGTGTATGTGTGTGTACGTATACACACACATGCATACATACCTATTTGGAAATTGGACTTTTTTTTTTTGGCTAGGTGATGGGGTTAAGTGACTTGCCCAGAGTCACATAGCTAGTAAATGTTATGTGTCTGTGGCCGGATTTGAACTCAGGTTCTCCTGAATCCAGGGCCTGTGCTCTATCCATTGCGCCACCTAGCTGCCCCAGCATACCTATTTGGGTCTAATGGTAGCCATGGCGGAGATGAGAGGAAGGGAAGAAAAAAAAAGAAATTTACATGATAATTTTGTTGTATATTTGAAAGGAATAGGAAGTTGTGCATAGACAATTTGTAGTTTCATGTGCAATCATCTTTTTTTATTGTACTGTGCTATGGAATGATTTCATTTTTAATTCCATAAATTAAAAATAAAATAAAAAAAATAAATGTAACAAAATTATAAAGATCAAGCAGGATTTGAATGAAGAGATATGAGAAGACACCCCCTACCTATGCCTTCATGGATGTCGAAGGTTCCCAGATGTTACACATTGCACAAATTTTCAGACTTTTTCAATGTATATTAACAGTTCTGCTCACTTTTTTCTCTCTTAAAAAAACTTTGTCATATGGGATGGACCTCTGGGAGGGGGAGGGGGAAGGTACATGGTGACATAAGAAGTAGAAAAGAAAAAAAATAACATTTTATCTTAAAAACTCTATGAAAGTTACTTCATTAATGTTAAACTTCATAAATGTGTAAATATCTCTAACATTAAATTCATCAGTATTAACAGGGTAAATGCAGCTTTGTATCCAGTCAGAAACTGTAAGGAGACAATGGAATGCTCCTCTACCTCACCTTTGCCTTTTAGAAATCCCAAGCTTCCTTCAAGACAGCTGAACTGCCAGATCTAACACACAGACTGTCCTAAGCCTTAGTTGCTAGTGTCCCCACACCATCTTTCCCGTGGCTTCTATGGTAAATGGTGTTTGTCTCCAAGATAATGTCAATTTCTTGAAAGCTGGAGGTATTTTGTTTTTGTCTTTGTATTTTCAGTCCCTAGCATGGCGTTTGGCACAGAGCAGGGACTTAAGAAATGCTTACTGAATTAATAAATGAAGAACTGAGAGACATTTGAATTTGAATGAAATTATATGTATCACCTTCAAATCCCAATATTTTTTAAAACAAAAGTCTGAATTAGTGTTTTTCTTGGTTTCTTTCTGAAGATATATCAAAGCTGAGGGAAAGGGACTCATCAAGTTAGATCCCAACCTACTTATTTCCTTTATTTTATTTTATTTTATTTTTTGATAGTAGAAGTAAGTAAGGATTGAAAGTCATCTATTCCATTCTCCTGCCTCCAGGTAGAACTGTGACTAAATCACATCAGACTAATGCTAAGTAATGAAACAATCATTTCCCCCTTGTCAAATGCATATTAGACTTTAGGTCTAGGCCCACTGATTTAATCAGCAATCCCAGTCTTTGGGTTTTTCTAGGTCAGTACAATTCTCATGCTACAATTTGATAAATTTCGCTGTTGAGGAATATATGTTTTTTGTTTTGTTTTGTTTTGTTTTAACCTCATGCAGGAGAAAATTTTTTTCCCCTTACATATTTCAGATGAGAGAGATAGCAAACAAACAACACTTTCCTCACTCTCTGCACACCCCTGTTTTCTTTTCCCTATCTTCCCATTCCATAAGGAGGCTTATATTTGTTTAGGTCATTTAATCTTTCCTTCCCATAAGCACCCTGTTCTTCCTAAGTCAATAAAATAAAAATCCTAAAGAAGACATTTTTCAAATACTATGACCTTGCTCTTTTAGACTGTCTCCTCACTTGCTGCCGACTTGTTTAAAACAACTTCTCACACCTATTAGATTGGCTAAAATGATAGAGGGGGAAAACGACAGACATTGCAAGGGATGTGGCAAAATTAGCACCCTAATATACTGTTAGGGGAATGTGAACTGATCCAACCATTTTAAAGAACAATCTGGAATTGTGCCCAAAGAGTGATGAAACTATAATCTTTGACCCAGCAATACCACTATTAGGTCAATTTCCCAAGGTGATCAGGGAAAAAAGAAAAGAACCTATGTATTCTAAAATATTTATAACAATTCTCTGTATGATGGCAAGGAACTAGAAATTGAGGGGATGCTCACCAATTGGTGAATAGCTAAACAGGTTCTGGTATATGATTGTGATGGAATATTACTGTACTGGAAGAAATGATGATCAGGTTAATTTTAGAAAAGCATGGAAAGACTTGCATGAAATAATGAAGAGTAAAATGAGCGAAACCAAAAGAATGCTGTATACGGTGACAACAATATTGTTCAAAGAATATCTGTGCATGACTAAATTATTCTTAGCATTATAAATACTCAAATCAACTACAAAGGGCCTATGAAGGAAGATGCAATCCACCTTGAGAGAAAGAACTGTTAAACAGAAGGATAGAGGCAGAGCCAAGATGGCAGAGAAAAGGCAGCTACTTACCTGACCTCTCCCCAAAACCCCTCTGAAAACCTTTAAATAATGCCATAAAACAAGTCCTGATGTGGCTGAACCCACAAAAGGATGGGGTGAAATAATTTTACAGCCAAACACAACTTAGAAGTTCAGCAGGAAAGTTCTGTGGCACCTGGGTGAAAGTGGAGCACAGTCCAGTGCAGGCCACACCAGCACAGACCATGCCCCAGCAAACAAAGACCAGTCCTTGAGAGTTCTTGAATCAGCAGTGGCAGCAACTGCTTCTGGAGCTTTCAGCCCACAGATGGTAAAAGGGTCAAACAGCTGATCAGAAGGAAATTACAGGGATATCTTTGTTGGCATTGGGAGCAGGACTCTGCTGATTTGCTCAAACTCAGATCTGGGTGTCAGTCCTGGGTGGGAATCCCAGGGCAAAGAGGAGCACTAGCACACCAGAGCTGGTTGCCGTAATGGAGGAGTGACTCTCCGCACAGTTCCAGGGCAGAAAGAATGCTTATGGTCACTCAGAAACCAGAGCACAGGCCAGGACAGTAGTAAATGCACCTCTTCTTAGATCATACCACCTTGGAAGAACTGAAAACTCACAAGTCCCTAGAAGTATCTCTGAAAACAGCTGCACAAAACCCCTGAAGTTTGCGACAGTGTGCCCTCCACCCTGCAAGCAGAGCTCTACTTTAACAAAGAGTTAAAACTTAAGAAATAGACTGGAAAAATGAGAAAACAACAGAAAAAAATTCTGACCACAGAAAGTTACTATGGTGACAAGGAAGATCAAAACACATACTCAGAAGAAAAAGTCAGAGCTCCAACATCCAAAGACTCCAAGAAAAAAAAATATGAATTTGTCTCAGGCCATGGAAGAGCTCAAAAAGGATTTTGAAAATCAAGTAAGAGAGGGAGAAGAAAAATTGGCAAGAGAAATAAAAGTGATACGAGAAAATCATGAAAAAATAGTCAACAGCTTGGTATAGGAGACAGAAAAGAACAACTTAAAAAATAGAATAGGCCAAATGGTAAAAGAAATGCAAAAAAACAATGAGGAGAGAATGCTTTAAAAGGCAGAATTGGCCAAAGGGAAAAAGAGACACAAAATTTACTGAAGAAAATAACTCCTTGGAAAGTGGAATTGGCCAAATGGAGAAAGAGGTACAAACTCTAATTAAAGAAAAATATTCCTTAAAAATTAGAATTGAGCAAATGGAAGCTAAGGACTCTATGAGAAATCAAGAAATTATAAAACAAAACCAAAAGAATGAAAAAATAGAAGACAATGTGAAACATCTCATTGGAAAAACAACTCACCTGGAAAATAGATCCAGGAGAGATAATTTAAAAATTATTGGACTACCTGAAAGCCATGATCCAAAAAAGAACCTAGACATCATCTTTCAAGAAATTATCAAGGAAAACGGCCCTGATATTCAAGAATCAGAGTATAAAATAGAATTGGAAAGAATCTACCTATCACCTCCCAAAAGAGATACCAAAATGAAAATTCCAGGAATATTATAGACAAATTCAAGAGCTCCCAGGTCAAGGGGAGAATATTGCAATCAGCCAGAAAGAAACAATTGAAGTTTTGTGAAGCCAGAGTCAGGAGAATCCATGATTTAGCAGCTTTTACATTAAAGGATTGGAGGGCTTGGAATCTGATATTCTGTAGGGCAAAGGAGTTAGGATTGCAACCAGGAATCACCTACCCAGAAAAACTGAGTATAATCTTTCAGCAAAAAAAAAAATGTATATTCAGTAAAATAAAGGATTTTCAAGCATTCTTGATGAAAAGACTAGAACTGAATAGAAAAACTGACTTTCAAATACAAGATTCAAGAGAAACATAAAAAGATAATCAGGAAAGGGAAATCATAAGGGACTTAATAAGGTTAAACTGTTTACATTCCTACATGGGAAGTTGATACTTGTAACATAAAATCTTTCTCATTTTTAAGGCAGTTAGGAGTATATATAGAGGGCACATGTGTGAGTTGAATATAAAGGGATGATATAAAAAAAAAATTAAGGAGTGAGAAAGAGGAATGCCCTGGGAGAAAGGGAAAGAGTGGGGTAGAATGGGGTAAGTTATCTCACATAAAAGAGGCAAGAACAAGCTTTTATAGTGGAGGGGTATATAGGGGATGTGGGGGTGGGAAGTGAGTGAACCTTACTCTGATCAGAATTGGCTTAAAGACATACACACTCAATTGGGTATAGAAATCTATCTTACCCTATAGGAAAGTAGGAGGGAAATGGACAAGGCGGGGTGATAGAAAGGAGGGCAGATCGGGGAGGGGGTAATCAGAAGCAAAACACTTTTGAGGAGGGACAGGGTGAAAGGAGAGAAAGAATAGAATAAATGGGTGGGGGAGGATGAAGGGAAATACATTATCAATCATAACTGTGAAAAAAAATTTGAAGCAAGCTTCTCTGATAAAGGCCTCATTTCTCAAATATATAGAAAACTGAGTCAAATTTATAAAAAATAGGAACCATTCCCCAAATGATAAATGATCAAGCAATATGAACAGTTTTCAGAGGAAGTAATTGAGGGACAGCTAGGTGGCACAGTGGATAGAACACTGGCCCTGAAGTCAGGAGGACCTGAGTTCAAATCTGGCCTTGGACCAAACACTTGACACTTACTAGCTGTGTGACCCTGGCAAGTCACTTAACCCCAATTGCCTGAGAAATAAAAAAAAAATTTTAAAAAATGAAGTAATCAAAGCTATCTCTATCCATATGGAAGGTGTTCTAAATCATAATTGATTAGAGGAATGCAAATTAAAACAATTCTAAGGTACTGCCTCATATCTATTAGATTGACTAGTAGGACAGGAAAGAAGAATGGCAAATGTTGGAGGGGATGTGGGAAAAATGAGACATTAATGCACTGTTGGTGGAGTTGTGAACTGATTCACCATTCTTTAGAGCAATTTGGAACTATGCCCAAAGGGCTATAAAACTGTGTATACCCTTTGACCTGGCAGTGCCACTACTAGGTCTGTATCCAAAAAAAGATAAAAAACAAAAGGGAAAAGGACATATCTATACGAAAATATTTATAGCAGCTCTTTTCTGGAGGCAGGGAGTTAGAAATTGGGAGGATGGCCATCAACTGGGGAATGGCTAAACAAATTGTGCCTTGTGATTATGATGGAATATTATTGTGCTATAAGAAATGATGAGCAGGATGTTCTCAGAAAAACCTGGAAAGACTTACCTGAACTGATGCAGAATGAAATATACTGTGTACAAAATACCCGCAGTATTGTAAGATGATTGGCTGTGAATGACTTAGCTATTCTCAGTAACACAATGATCCAAGACAACTCTGAAAGATTTATGATGAAAATGCTATCCATCTCCAGAGAAAGAACTGATGGTGTCTGAATACAGACTGAAGCATAGTTTTTTAGTTTCTTTATTTTTCTTGAGTTCTTTTTTTTTTTGTCTATGCTTTCTTTCACAACATGACTAATACGGAAATGTTTTGCATGACTACACATGTATAATCTATATCAAATTGCTTGCCTTCTCAATGCGGGGGTGAGGAAGGAGGAAGGGAAAGAATTTGGAACTCAAAATTTTAAAAATGAATGTTAAAATAGTTTTTATGTGTGATTGGGGAAAAATAAAATACTAAATAATTTAAAAAAAGATAAGTACAAGTATGCTTAGTATGGTTTTACTAAGTGTGTGTGTATGTGTGTGTACATACATAAATACACACATATATATGTGTGTGTGTGTATATATATATATATATATATAAAATCTGTGTCAAATGGTAGCTTTCTCTAGTGTGGGGTGGGGAGGGAGATAGTTTGGAACTTAAAATGTAACAAAAATTACATTAAATCAAATTTTATCATAAAAAGAGAAAACAATGAAGCCAAATATCCATTTTAAAAAAAAGATAATCTCAAAGTGGGGAGGTACTAGCACCTGTTGGGGAATGACCAGGAGAGGCCTTCTACAGAAGGTGGAATATGAGATGATTATCCAGGGAAGATAGAGAAATTAAGAGGCAGAGGTGAAGGTTCAGAACATTCCAGGTATAGGGAAAAGCAAAGGCACAGAGATGGGAAATTAAGTGTTGTGTTCCAGAAACAATAAGTCCACTGGTATGGCTGAATCCTAGAGTGAGTGGAGACTAGTAAAGAAGACTAGAAAGACAGGAAGGGACCCGGTTGTAAAGGACTTTAAACACCAAACAGGAGGTTCTATTTTTAGTTCTGGAGGTAATAGTGAGCCACTGGAGTTCCTTGAGTAGGAGGTGCCATGGACCAGACCTACATACTACAAAAATCACTTTGGCAGCTGAATGGAGGATAGATTGAAATGGAGGGAGACTTTGGCAGGGAATCAACTGGAAGGCTATTTCAATGGTTCAGGTGAGAAGGGTATAGATTAGAGTATCAGTATTCTGAATGGAGTGAAGAGAACATATACAAATTACATGAAGTTAGAATTACTGAGACTTGGCAATGGATTATCCAATCCATGTGTGAGGTGACTGAGAGAGAGAGGAGTCAAGGATAACACTGAGGTTGTGAGACTTGGTGACTGGGTAGATGATGGTGCCATCCCATCAATAGCAATAAGGATGTTGGGGGAAAAAAAAGAAAAGTTTGAAGGAAAGCATGAGTTCTGTTCTGGACATGTTGAATTTGAGATGCTTACAGGACATGTAATTTGAGATATCCAAAAGGCAGGTGGAGAAGCAGAAATGGAACTTAGAAGAAAGCTTAGTGCTAGCTATACTGATCTGGGAATTATCTAAATAGAGAGGATATTTGAACTTCTGGGACCTAATAGGGTCACCAAGTGAGAAGGAAGGGAGAAGAGGGGCCAGGATAGAGCCTTGGGGGAAACCCACAGTGAGTGTGACATGGATAAAGGTCTTGGAAAGGAAACTGAGTAGGAGTGGTCAGACAAGTAGTAAGAGAATTGGGAGAGAATATTATCACAGAAACCTAGAGATAAGAGAGTATTCAGGAGGAAAAATAATCAAATATGTCAAATGAGGAGGAAAGTTTAGGAAAGATGAGAGCTGAAAAATAGCCATGAAATTTAGGAATTACGATAGCATTAATAACTTTGGAGAGAGTAGTTTCAGTTGAATGATGAAGTTAGAAGCTAGAAGGAAGAGTGTTTAGAAGATAAATCAGAGGAAAGTAGTGGAGTAGAGACAAATTTCCCAAGAAGTATGGGTAAGAAATGTAGAAAACATATAGGATGATAGTTATTGGAGATGATAGTATCAAATGAGGGATTTTTTAAAGGAATGCAAGCTGTGGAGGAGGAGGTGGGAGATAGGAAGAGTCTGGAGAGAGACATACAGAAAGAAAGAAAAAGAGAAACAGAGAATCAGAGAGACAGAGGTAGAGATAGATGAGAGAGACAGGAAGAAAGAGAAATAAAGGCTATTTCTTCTTCTGAGATAAGAGGAAAGAGTAGATAGTGGTAAAGATATCAGAGTGATGTGAGATGAGCAAGAAGGGAGATGAGGAAACAGTGAATGGGCTTAATTTCTTTGTGTGAAGTATGAGAACCTCAGTTGCAAGGGCAGTTGGAGTCTTGAAGTGAAAAAAGTTTAGAATAAACATTGTGGTGAATGAGATAGTAAATTGATTGGTGAAGAATGAAATGATTGCCTTGTTGCAGTGATGACCCCGTTGAGATTTGATAGCAAAAATTTGAAGGTCAAATAAGTGACTGGTAACAGAGACAAGCTTTGAGCCCAGGTCTTCTGCTTCTAAAATCTAAAGCTATTGAAAAGGCACTTGACCTGGAGGCAGACAGTCTGAGTTCATCTTGGGCTCTGTTTCTTATGAACTCTATGACTTTGACCTTGGGAAAATCACTTAATTTCTCTCTAAGCCTTGGCTTTCTCATATCTAAAATGATCCCTACCTTACAGAGTTATTGTGAGGACCAAAAGAGATGGCATATAGGTAGGACAGAGCACATCATAAAGTATGATACATATGAAAAATAGGTTATCACTGTGAGCTGGAGCTATTGAGCCCCGTCCCCACCCATCACACGCTTGTTAAGAGATGTGAGAATCATAAGCTTTATTTATTAGGGGTTTGGCCCTCAGATCTGATGAAGTTGTGTTGTATGAAATTCCTCAAAGATACACACTTGAAATCAATGACAATATCTTAGTACTCATTGGCTAATAGCTACTAATTTTCCCTTGAAGCAAGTCATAAATTGCTCTTAGGGCAACTGCTCCTTTCTCCTGATGTCAGGGAGCTCAGTAGTAGCTGTGGCTTCTTTGAATCCCAGAAAAGAAAAGAGAGAAATGCCCCTATAGGAGTTCAGACCATGCATTATTTGGCTTTTTTTTTTTTTAATGCTCACCTGTGGGCCAATCCCCCACCCTCTACTCCAACCCCACCTCAAAAAGGTAGAACCTTTCTCCAACCTGAAGTCCAGCTCTACATAAGCCTCTTCTACAGGAAACATCTCTAGTTGGAGCAGCTGATTTATGATGTCTTTAGCAAAAGGTCAGTGACATTTCAACTTGCTTCTGTCCCATTGCCTGAGAATGCTGGCACCAGGCATAAAAAGTGCTTGAAGACAGAAAAAAATAAGATGTTAGTCTACTGTTTTTTTTCTCTTGGATGCTTTTGATGAGTCATTAATAATAAAGATAATACTTGGGTTTGGGGAATCACATTTCTTCTTAGAAACTTGAAACATTCAAGTCATATTATTCCGTGGACCTTCTCCACAGTTCTCCAGGGAAAAAAAGAAGAAAATGTTATTGCTCACATACTGTGGGTAGGAAAAGTGAGGCCCCAAGGCCTAAGGCTATGTGACAGAGATTATATTGAACTTGAACCAGCAATTAGGATGTTAGTGCTGCCTTGTGTACACCAGTATTAGTAGCTTTATTTCTAGTCCCAACTCTGTAATTGGATGGTATGATACAAGGAAGGTAATGATGCTCTGGAGTCAGATCTGGGTCTAAATCTCACCCCTGATTCTTACTACATGTGTGACCTTGTGCAAGTCACTTAACATCCTTCATCTATAAAATAAAGAGGTTGGACTAAACAGCTTCTGAGGTCCCTTCCAGCTCTAATTCTAAGGTCCAATCAACTGTTTAACCTTTTGCAAGTCATTTAAATCCCCTAGGACTCAGTTTCTTCATCTTTAAAACAGATATAGTAATGCCTATCTCACAGGGTTTCTATGGCTTTAAAATGAGATAAGATTTAAAATGAGATAAGAAATGATTTGACAAGCCCTTATTTAGCCTACTTGTTCTTGTCATTAGATCACTATTTTTCAAAATGGGGAAACCCAGGGGCTTCTAATAGCTTTGTGCTCTTCAGAGACCAAAGATGATATTATCAAGATGAGAGAGATTATACACTGAGTAAGGAGTTTGAGGGGAAAAGAATATGGCCACAAAAACAGGACATTCTGTATAGAAAAATTCAAAGGTTAGTAATTATTTTTATTTGGAACAAATATGTGGAGAGGATAGAAAGGAAATATTGGCTATACAATTCACGACTACTCCACAAGATAATATAAGGTACTCCTAGTGTAAGAAATCCCTTTACCACCAGCAGACCTCAGTACAATTCAATTATAGCATAGAAGATAAGCTTGTTGAGTATGCCTTAAGCCCAAATCACTCTGGCTCTGACTGATTGCCCGACAATAGGTCCAGCCCAACTCTCACTTGGTCTTTGTTTGAGTTTTGATGGTTCAGAGTAATTGTAAATAGCAATTATTTCTGTTCTGGCCAGAAACTCTGAGGGTCTTCCCCTCCCAAATTGATATATTTTTTTTTGAATAGTCAAACTAGACCATCTTTTTGCCTCATTTCTTACCTAGCCTTAAATAACTGAATGGGTGTTGCCTTAGACAAACTGAGAAAGTCTCATCTTTCCAAACTTCCTGGGAAAGACCTTAGTTAGAAAAGGCCAAGGTCTCCCTTCTGCGGCCATCTCTAGTCATTTTGACCTATGTCTTGTCACTGAACTCAGATGACTCTGGAGGAAAGAGTGGGACTGATGACTGCACAGCCCTGCTTCACTTAAATTCAATTCACTTGCAAGTCAAGACATCACCTTCCTGATGTAATTGGTTCTCTTCAAGAATGAAGGACTAACAAGAACAAACAAAAAGATAAGCTGTAGGGGAGTTATCTGAGACTCCAGGAGTTAGGTGACTTGCCCACTCACTCATGTACATTTTGTAGGTCATATTTGAGCTCAGACTTTTCTAACTCCAAACCTAGGATTGTATCTCCCATATAATACTGTCTTTCTGAACGCTAGAAAGACAAGGGCAAATGATGCATAAATATTGCAAAGGGACTGCACCCTGCTTCCCTCTCCTATTATATTCAAAAAGGATCTTTAGCAGATTAAGCCTGGGGAGCAATATTGCATTTTTGAGTATTGAAGAAAGGAGGGAGAAGGTCTCTGCTTTATGAAACTTGAAAATCAATTTTGCGACTCTCTGCCCAAGATGATTAAAGATGTATACGAGGCTAAAAAGAGAGGGGCAGAAGAAAATATTTACTGTACTCAATGTCCTCTTAGGAGGCTGGATTTGTTGGTACACATGCTTGTGGGTTAGAAAACTTGTACCTATTTGCAAAACTGTTCATCCCTTTCCCATTCTGATACCTGCTTTGCTTTAGGCGGATACTATTTTTGTATTCTTTCTATCTATCTATCTATCTATCTATCTATCTATCTATCTATCTATCTATCTATCTATCTATCCATTTATCTATTTGTCTATCTATCTGTCACAACTAGGTGGTGCAATACATAGAAAGATTCATTTTTATGAGTTCAAATCCAGTCTCAGACACTTACTAGCTGTGTGACCCTGGGCAAGTCACTTAACCTTGTTTGCCTCAGTTCCTCATCTGTTAAATGAACTGGAGAAGGAAATGGCAAACCACTCCAGTATCTTTGCCAAGAAAATCCTAAATGGCATCAGGGAGAGTTGGACAAAATTGAAAAATGACTCAACAACAACAACAACAATCTACCTATCTAAAAATCATATATATATATGTATATATATAAATATAATAAACACACATATGCATATGTATTTATAAATAGATATGTGAAAACTCACTTATGCTGTCATAACTAATTAGGTGTGCTAATTAGCTATAATTTGAGGTGACTAAGACCTTTCCCTAGTGCAAAGTTCTCTCCCATAAGACTGCACCAGAAGTGGTCTGGCCATGGCACCCTTTAGCCACCACTATCCCTTCCTTCCCCATCCCAATTCCCATCAGACCATCCCCTGCACCAATGTCAAATCAAATTTGTCCCTATTGCAAGAATTTTTAGTAATTCTGTGGACACACATCCTCCTATGGATTGTTTGCAGCTGTTGAAAGATGTTTCTTAATTAAGATGAGAACCTTCTGTTGGAAACAATAAAATGTTGTCCTCAGATATCCTCATAATTGGGGAAAACTGAGAGTGACCTTTAGGCTTTTTTTTTTAAAAGGCAAGATAAAGACCATTCTTCTATGGAAGTTTTCCCATTTGCGCTTTTAATGATCAATGAGTTTCCCTTGATTATAAGAACATCTTCTAGTTAGCTTGCTGTTCAGGCTTTCTTTGAGGCTAAGACTGTGGTTGGATTTCTATGTAGCTCTTGGAACTATTGCTCAAGGCTGATGTTGTCTACAAGGCTGTAGTCTTTCCAACACAATGTGTGGTCCCAATTTAAGGGAGAGAAAAACTCAATAGGGAGAAGGTGAACAGACATTTCTCCCACACAATCAGTTCAACAGCTGCCTTGTGGATGATTGTTTTTGCTTTGCTTCTTGACCTTGTACAGTGGTTTGACCTTTTCCTTGATTAGGTTAAACCAAGGAGCTGCCAATATGTATGACAGAGGTTTCTGGGATGTTGGATGCTGTCCACAGAGAAATTTATATCTGTGTACTTTTTTTTAGAGGGAGATAGAAGAGAGAGGAGAGAGAGAGAGAGAGACAGAGAGAGACACACACACACACACACAGACAGAGACAGAGATAGAGAGAGGAAAAGAAGAGAAGAAGAAGAAGAAATTTAGAACCTTTCTTTTAGGCTTACTGGTGAAGTTTTAAAACGAAGCTGTTAATAAAACACACTTACTGGCACCTACCAACTTAGAAAAGGTTACAAATTCTAGACATCTTAGATGAATGCAAATAAAGATCTGAATAGTTTAGGCAAAGATGCTTCAGATCATCGTCTGAACCCTCTGATTTTCTTGGCTATGGAGGCCTAGGTTTAACAAAGATACTTTTCAGAGTCTGCTAGTAAAAGTAAAAGTTAAGTTGGTGAAGTTTTTCTTTGGATCCCTAACACCTCTTATTCAATAGTCCTTTCCTATTATGCTAAATACCTTCCTGGTCATAGGCCCCAACTCAAATTCTTACTTGAAGACTCAGCCTTTGGTTCTCTCTTCCTTTTAGATAAGTAGCAATGACTTCATTTCATCCCAACAATATGCTTCTAATACAATCACTTACTTAGCTCCAAGTTACCTAAAAATTTTTTTTCCTTCATCTTTCCTTGATTCAAGCTTACCTGACCATTACCCTGTTCCCAATAAACTAATCCCCTCCGGAAAACTAAAAACTAGTAAATGATTTACTGTATTACTGTCTAGGGGTGTGTGTGTGTGTGTGTGTGTGTGTGTGTGTGTGTGTGTGTGTGTG
>NW_020954619.1:238200-249745 GCF_900497805.2 Vombatus ursinus
GTGTGTGTGTGTGTGTGTGTGTGTGTGTGTGTGTGTGTGTGTGTGTGTTAAGGAGACTACTGGAGATTTCTTAGCCCTAAAGCATGAATCTGTGAATCTCTAATGGAATTCTGATATAGTATAAAGGGTACTAGGTTAAGAATCCAAGGACACTGGTTGACTGAGTGGTGTAGAGGATAGGACACTGAATTTGGAGTCAGGATGACATCTTAACCACTAATTAACCACTGCACAAGTCACTTAGCCTCTCTGTGTCTCAGTTTCCCAATTTGTAAAATAAGGGGGGTGGACTCAATGGTTTCTAAGTTTCCTTCCAGCTCCAGAGTTATGATCCTATTAATTATAATCCTAGCTTTGCTGCTTCTTACCTGTATAATGCCCCAGAAACCTCTTCAATCTAGAAGCTCACTCCAGCCCTCAAGATCACAAGCTGGAAGTACCCTATATTCCTGTGGCTTCTCTCTCTAATTGGATGACTCTCCCAGACCCTTCATTTAAGGAAAAACCTCAGGCCAGCCATGTCTCATTCCTCTTTAAGCTGAGCTCTAAACTTTCTCTACCATGCCCCCCTCTCTAATATCTTAATCTCTTCTCTGTCTCACTTTTTTCAGCTTCTTTATATTTTGTCTTCACCATTAGAACATAAACTCTTTGAGGGCAGGCACTATATTTCTGTCTATATTTGTATCCCCATGTCTAACACAGTGTCTGGCACACAGTAAGCACTTAAAAGATTACTGTTACTTGACTGAATAATGCTAGGCAAACCACTTAACTTCCCTGAGTCTATTTCCCTCAACTGACAAATATGGGGGTTGAGCTAGACGCCCCCTAAGGCCTCTTCTTTAGTTTAGGTCCTTATGCTGGACCAGTGGAGAGAAAGAATTTCTTAATCATAGATGTATGTAAGGACTCCTTTGAATACCTGGAAAAGACATTTTCTGGGACCCTTGTGTATAAGACCAGCTTTGATTGCCAGATGGAAAGACTCAGACATCTTCAAATCCAGACAAGAATGGGACAAGGCACAGTTAATGTTTTTGTTATTATCCTCCCCTCCCCTATAAGGTGGATTCAGAGACAGGAATCTCCTAGCTCAGGGTGGCTACAGGGAGAGCCCCATTGATAAACATCTGGATCCTGTCATTGTTAGTCTGAGAGAAGTAGGAAGAGTAAAACAAGGAAGAAATAAGTGAGTCCCCTGACTACAAACATCAACATTTTCTTCTCCAACTCTAAACCCAAAGACATGTGTCTAAATTTACTCTGACCCTCTGACTGGGTGAACAAATAAACAAGGACTGCTTACTTGTGTTCATTGCATTGATAAGACAAGGGCTGTTTACACCTCCTGGCCATGAAAAGTCTCCCATAAATTTTCATTCATTTGTTTGATTATTTCTCCTTCTGGGTATTTCCTCCGGCTCAGAGCTGCAAAGTGATAAACCTTTCCAACATGTGGAAAGCATGCTGTCCCATCTTAGCACACCCGCATTTAGCCTGCTTCATACTTTGCGTTAAGTTCCACCTCTTTCTTTTCCCTGCTGAGCTTTTCAGTTCTCCTAAACATTTCATTTCTTATCAAACAATCCAAGAGTTGTTGTTTTTGATTGATCTCTGCTTTTAGTTATAATGATTTCATGAAGTTATTATTGAAGTGGATAAATGACTTTGGACTTGGGAGTTAGAAATCTCAGGTTCCAGACACTGAACTTCTGTGTGACCAAAAGAGTCTCTTTAACTTCTTTGTGCTTGAGTATCATCACCTTGAAAATGAGAATGTTAATACTTGTACAGTTATTCCTTCCACATTGTAAAGGTCAGGGGCTCAGTGTCTTCCATCATCTAGAAAATCTGCATAAAATACTTTGGCCCTCCTTTCATACCATAAAAGAAGTCTGAATTTTTTTCTTTTTCTTTTATGGGATGTTTATAGTACCTTATTGTAAAATTTGGGTTGATATTATACAATACTATACATATATTTTATGCAATTCTGAGTCTCTAAACTTTTTTCTGTATCATTAGTTGCCGTTTGCATGTTGTTTGTGGCTTCCACAAAACTCCCCCAAAATTCCATTTAATTTCTTATGCCAACCCACAATGTATTGAAACTGCAATGGGGAAAGTTGTGATGTAGAAGGGGTAACTGCACTACGTGCCTCAGAGTCTAATTCAATTGGATTCCATAAGCAGTTTTGTAGTATTCACCATATGCCAAGCATTGCTAAGAATTAGAGAAGACAGAGACAAAAACAAAACAGTCTCTGCCCTTGAGAAGCTTGTATTCTACTGGGGGAAAACATTCTATGTATGGATAAGTGAACCTGAAATATATACAAAGCAAATACAGAGTAATTTTGGGGTAGGGAAAGTGCTAACTGGTGGGAACAGGGCCATTCTCCTGTAAGGAATGACATTTGAGCAGATTATTGAAGAAAATTAGATTCTAAGAGGTAGAAGTGAGTAAGGGAGAGCATTCCAGGCTTGGGTGAGTGCATTCACAAGACTGTTGTGAGGAAAGTGTTTTATTAACTAACTATATGATGTTGTTGTTGTACAATTGTGTCTGACTCTTTGTGATGCTATGGACCATACAGTTCATGGGGTTTTCTTGGCAAAGATATTGGAGTGGTTTGTCATTTCCTCCTCCAGTGGATTAAGGCAAAGAGGGGCTAAGTGACTTGCCCAGGGTCATATAGCTAAGTGTCTGATGCTGGATTTGAACTCAGACCTTCCTGACTCCAGGCCCAGGGCTCAGTTCACTGAACCACCTAGCTGCCTCCTATATATAAACTATACAGTGCTATGGAAATGGAAATTGTCATTAATATAACTGACATACCAGAAATAATAGTTTCATCTTTAAAACGGGAATGTGTGAAGTAGTGAGGAGGCATAATGAATAGTGTGCTAGATTTTGAGTCAAGAAGACCTGAGCTTGAATCCCATTTCATATGCTTCTTAGCTGTGTGACCCTGGACAAGTTACTGAACCTCTTCTAACCTCAGCCTTCTTATCTGTAAGATGGGAACAACAACTGCCTTACTTCTCAGGATAGATGTGAGGATCAAATGAGATATCACATATCATTGTTGGCTGTTATTATTATTATTATTATACATTAAGTATTGCGTGACAATGCTTCTCTTTTCTAATGAACAAATACTTTAAGAAGGTTACACTTCAAGAAACTCTCTGCTCTCCCTTTCCCCATGACAGCTGGGATTTGGATGTTTTATTCTCCATTTGCAAAAACAAGCAAATTCAGGAACAAAGTTTGAATGGTTCCCAGCAGAGAAAGAGAAAACTTGTGCTTGAATGGACTTAGTTAAAGTTCTTGACACTCCCATTGGATGGGTCAAACCACATAAGTCTCAAGAACAAAGCTTGGACAGAGAGGTAGTCCTATTGCTACAAGAGCACCAAAGGTTTCTCATCACTCGTGGATTGTGGAACATTTCTCTCCACTTCATGATGTTCAAGAGAACATTGGTGCCTCATTGCTTTCATCTTTTAGATGTAACTATGCAGTTGAATTTATCAAATCTATAAATTAAAAATATTTAAATATAATAAAATATCAACTAACTAGGAAAATCATCTATTAAATTAAACTCTGTTTAATCTTCAGTTAACCAGTGTTACCTGTAACCAAGGGTTCCCTTTCATGAAAGGGCTAGATTCATCCTGAGAGATTTGGATTTTCTTGGCTTTTCTTAAATTCTGACTCATTGCCCTCACTCTAAATTCCATGGAAAATATCTTAGGCAAAGCTTAGGCAGGGCTCATGTGTAATAATTCCCTGAAAGAGATTAACAAGATCTCTTCTTAGAAAAAATATTCAATTTACAAAACAGGCAGTACATATAAGACATATTATTTGTCATTCATCTACAAAAGAAATGCTTAAAACATAACAATAGCAATGATGATGATAAAATAGCATTCATGTAGTACTTTAAGCTTTACAAAGTGCTTTATAAATATTATTTCATTCTGTCCTCTCAACTGTGGGAGATAGGTGCTATTCTTATCCCTATTTTATAGATGAGGGACTCTTGAAATGATGAGGAATCCAGATGGGCTAGAAATGTCTATTGTGGGTGAAACAGGAATAACCAGACCCCAGAGAATCAAACCTGTCTTTGGGTTTATTGAATTCACCAGCACGAAAGCCCCACCCACAGGCCCAGGGACTCCCCAAGGAACAAAAGGACAAAACTTATATATGCTTAAAACACAAAGGAAGGTAAAGGTTTCAAGCAAAAGGAGATTGGGAGGGGATATTGCAAGAGCTGGCTGATTAAATCAAATCCATTGATCTGGATGACCAAGAAGATTCCTGAAATCAGTGAACCTTTGAAGTCTCCCTGAATAGACATTATCACTCAGGATGTTGTTGTGGCGGGGTCATTGGGATAGGGAGCATGGCAAGGAGGTCCTTTAATTGGTGAGCTAATGCTTAACACAAGATGGAGGGAATTATGCTCAGCTCACCAAAATGGAGGCCATTGTGCTCAGTTTGTGATCCATACCATCTTTCAGGGTCCTTGGTTACTGGTGGCAGATATGCCCAGGAAAGAAACACTAAGGCAGAAAAAGGCAGCTGGGTTTAGAAGCTCATGTAGGCAAGCAGATGCTGATAACCATTGCTAGAAATTGAAGCTTTGGGGACCCACAGACATGGAGGGTAGGGAGGGAGAGAGAAATCCCCTTCTTATCTTGCTAAGGTACTGCTGGCTCCAAGACAGAAATTATTCCACCAGAATTAACTGTCCCTTTACTCTCAAAGGCTAAACTCTTTTCGACTAGACCCTCATTAACAAGATACAAATCTTTCAGCAGGGGTCAAAGAATATATGCCTCAGAAAGGGATCTGAGTATACATCTAGCTCCATGAGAAGTGTCCCTGTCCAGCTGATCAGGTGGCTTCTCTAATTACACTCGTTATACCAGAAAAACTTTTATTCTGGTCCTATGTAGACAGCGCAAGGGCTTGGGCTAATAATAGCTCACAATATAGCTCTTAAATCAAAACTACCCTCTGAGGGTAGTATAATTTCCATTTTACAGATGAAAATCAGAGACTTGCTTTGTGAATTGCTTAGTCATAAAACTAACAATAACTAATATTTATAGAGTGCTTACTATCCACCAAGCATTTCACAATTTTTATCTCATTTGATCTTCCCAACAACCCTGGGAGGTAGGTGCTATTACTATCCCCATTTTAAAGATGAAGAAACTGAGGCAGAGAGAGGTTTAAGTGACTTGCCCAAGGTCACACAGCTAGTAAGTATCTGAGTTCTGATTTTGAGCTCAGGTCTTCCTGACTCCAGTTATGACACACTCTTTATTGTATTACTTAGTTCCCCTGGAAGTATCACAACCTAAACTGGAATCCAGGTCTTTCTTGCTCTTTCCTTACCTGTTAGAAATTTCATTTTAACCTGTAATGACCACAGACTATATCCTCAAACTTAGATAAAAAAAATTCCCTTTACATCCGCTAGTTTTGTTGTTATTTGCCTATTTCTTCTGAAAGTGTAATTCATAAAAAAAAAATCTGTTTAAGTGAATGTTAGATGAGGACATAGACACCCAGAGATTGAACTTGAGGTAGATAGAGCAGGCATTATTATCCCCACTTTACAGATGGGCAAATGGAGGTACAAAAAAAATTCTTCTGTGTTTTCCTTTTCTTATATGGCTTAAAGTGGACAAGACATTCAAAGAACATTCATCTTCTAATTACATACCTGGTATATTTTAAATATGTACTTTTGTAAACAGGAAAGCAGCTTTTCTCTTAAACTTTAGCATAAGAAATGGCATTTAGGCCTATTCTAAAGGAATCACAAGATCAAGACATATAGCTAATTCACGATCATAGAATTTCAGAATTAGAAGGGTCTTCATAGGTCATTTAATCTAACAAAACCTGAACAAGAAGTCTCAACAAATCATACAATTCAATAACAAGCATTTATTGAGCACTTTGCTGCACACCAGTCATTGTTTATAGGTTCCCAACATGGGCGATACCATCTCATGAGGGATGATCTAGGGGGGTGGTAGTAGCCTCATGTGCAATTGGGGGGCATTGAATAAAAATAAGGTGGTGGTGGAAGCATAAGGAAAGAAGAGAAGAAACTTTTGAAAAACTATTTGTACATGTTTCATCTGTTGTGTAACAGAGTTAAAGTCATACTGATTACATTATTTTCCAAATAAATACACAAAATTCAACTTATAACTGATCAATGGTCAAGTTCACTGATGGGCCTTAACAAGCAAGTGTTGCATTGTCAGGATGTCAGCATATATATGGTTACATGACTCAATATTGCATCATCAGAATTTCAATGCAGCAAAAACCTTACAAATTTACAATAAATTATTAAATTTAAGATGAGTCATAAAAATGTATATATATTGTTAAAATGATGCCAATTAAAAAAAACCTTTAAAGAGTTAAAGAAAATAGATTTCCAGGGGGGCGTTGAGTAATTTTTTTTTAAAGGGGGCAGTAGGCCAAGTAAGTTTGGGAAACTCTGGGGGGATACAAAAAAAAAGTGAAATATTGCCTGCCTCCAAGGAGCTTACGTTTTATAATCCCCAACAAATGGTCATCCAGACTCTTAAAGACTTTTGAAGAGAAAGAACTCACTCCTTAAGTCCCTGTTTCCTCACTTGCAAAATTATATTCTTTAAGGTTTTTTACAAAGATAAATCTGTGATCCTTTGATCTCTGGGTCAGTCCATCCTGCTTCTAGATAGATCTAATTGTTCAGAAATTTTCCCTTACATCAAACCTAAACTACCCCTCTCTAACTTCTCTTCATTGGCTCTAGTTTTGCTCTCCTAAGGCAATCTGAACAAGGCCTCTTTCCGGTTTGATGGCACCTTTCTGACCTTAAAAATTAAATGTGTTTTCTCAGATGACATTTTCTATTAGGCTCCTTTGTCATCATTATCTTTCTGTAGTAAAGACAAGCTGCCTTGCACCACATAGCTGGCGTGCAACAATGTACAAAGTGAGCAGAACACCACTTTGCATAGGTCGAGACAGTTCATTTCCTCAGAAGAAGGAAGGTACAAGGGGCTATCAGAGATGAATGATGGAAGAGGAAATTAAAGGAAGTCAGGCAACTGACTTTAGGAAAAAAGATCATGCTTTCTTAAGCTCGCTCTTGTGACATTTGCCCATTTTATCAATCTCTCATAGGGAATAACTACTAATTATGCCTAAGGCTCGTCTAGACAGTTTTTCAGCCTATATTGAACCATTCTTTCTAGACTTAAAAATTACCCTTCAGTCTCCTGATCCTCCTCCAAGGGGACAAGTGAACTATGAAAATTCCTCTATAATCATAGCATTCTTCCTTTTTTTTTGGTGTTGTTCTGGGCAAATTTTGATAAAGTGCAGGCTTGGAAATGTCAAAACATAGTGTGTATAAATGCACAACTTCTTTGCCAACTCATCATCTGACCATGGAAGGGAAATTGTAAGAAAGTTATAAAAGTACTTCTTGTTAAAAAGTTCCATGTGGCTGGTGTTTCTGAGTACTGGCAAGGTTTCTTGTTTTAAGGGCTGGGAGTGACTCAATACCCAAGCAGAAGAATCAGTAGCCTACTCTGGAATGATTTGGTAGATTTCCCTACCCTCTGAAAACAAATCTTCACTAATCTGCAATGGTGCCCAAGATTCTTTAGGAGTCGTATTCTGAATAAGCTACCAGGCAAAGGTGCATGGCCACAAAGCTCACAAATATTGACATACACCACCAAACATGAGTTGGAATTACAATGACCTAACATTAAGTAAAGCAACATTACCAGAAGCTATGAGTTTTTAGACCATACAACTTGAGTCTCAGGAAATATCATAGTTGGATTTTATGTTGTTAATAGAGAAGTTTGTTTATAATGTAGTAATGATTTTAATGTGAGGTAAGGCTGGTTGAGATAACATTAGATGTGGGCTATATCTGAATTTCAGTTCTCTTTCAACAATGGAAGGTAAATAGAACAGTCTTAAAGTTGGGAAGTAGGTAGCATATAATAATAGTTAACAGTTATATAATACTTTAAGATTTGCAAATGATTTTCCTGTGTACTATATTATCTCATTTTGAGTGTCCCAACAATTCTGTGAAATAAGCATCATGATATTCATTTTTACAGATTAGGAAACTGAGTTAATTTACTTGTAAAGCTATTAAGTATCTGATGCTGGATTTGAACCCAGGTTTTCTGACTCCAAGTTTAGTCCTCTCTGCACTATCTTAAACTTTCAATGTTCCTAGTTTTCCTATTCTGTGTTCTTTTCATCCCTTTAGTGGTGACCTCTTGTTCTAGAAGGTGGCTTAAGTTGATTGAAATAATACTGTTATAGAGAAGAAAGTGATCAAATTTGTAATTAAAAACTCTGTGCCACCACTTCAGCGAAGATGCAGAAGATGTAAAGAATGGAAGAAAATGATCATAATATTAGAAAGTATGGAGCTCCAGAAAAGAAGAAACCCCAGTGACCCATATAGTTGAGCACGTGTGCTCACATGTACATGCACATGTACACACATACACAAACACATGCTGAGAGAAAACAAGAGAAAATATTTTTTCTTCCCTTGGGTCTATTTCATTCAAAGGTATTCCCTTAGTGATGGCAATAGTGCATAACAGCAAGGTACTATGCTCTCAGGATATTCCCATTTATAATCCTTAAACTTGAAAGGGACACATTGGGGGCTTAAAAACTTAGGGGTAACTCAAGCCAAACAATGCCTTAGAAGACTTTAAAATTCATGATTGGATATCAGATTTCAGGTTCCTTGAGCCCCTTTTGAGACCTCCCTAGGGAGAGTCATGAAAGACCTAAGAAAGAGACCATGAAAGTCCCTAAGACCTCTGAAGATATTACTTTACCTCCAAGTTAGCCTATTCTTGGGAAAATGGAATTTAATATGTGTCTGTGGATTTCTATTCTTTAAAGCAGGGGTTCTTAACCTTTTTTGTGTCATGGACTCTTGGTAGTCTAATAAAGCCTATAGACTCTTTTACAGAGTAATTGAACCTTTAAAAAATCATAATTGAAGGAAAAGCTAAATTTCAGTCATAACTTAGTGAAAATAATGATGAATTTTTTGACCATCCAAGTTCACAGGCCCTCTGAAATCTTTTCATGGAAACTTTAGGGGGCATGGACTCTAGGTTATGAACCCCTGCCTTAAAGCAAGTTGACATCCTCTAAGACTAGGGCAATTCAAAGTTTCCAGGTTAGGGCCAGTCAGTCCCCACATACTCCCATCATGCCAAATTTATCCTTTTTTACAATCCAACATCTAAAAAACAACATGAGAACAGTTTGTTTTCTTTGCTAAGGTTAGTCATTTTTCCCTACCCCAACCTGGTTAAGCCATGTCTACTTCTGAAAATTTGCTATCTCATTGGGTCCCACAACTTTTAGGGCTTCTCTTCTAGTCCCTATTACTTCTCACTGTATAAATTCTAGAATTAAGAGCATAGACGACATGATGAAACTTTCTTATATGATATTACATGAGAACTACACAATATATTAGATCATGATGCATGCACTTTGTCGCCTTCAATGTACCACTAACCATTAGATTCATATAAAAAAAGAAAATGACTTGAGTGCTGAGCAGAGTGTTTTGTTCATAGGAGTTTAACAAATATTTATTCAATTAAATTGAACCAAGACTCTTGATCATTGGAGAGAAAGATTTGGTAAGAGTAGTAAAGTAAACATTCCTTTAAGAAGGCCTCACTGCTAGTTCCTAAATATTTAAGGTGGAAAATGTCTTGTCAACTTTATCATTTTCTGGATTAAGGAAGAGTCAGAATTAACAAAGTCACTAATACTTTTATCCTTAAGGATGTTAACATTAAGTTGCTCTTGGAAATAAGAATTTTACTTTGCATAAGGCACTTGGGAACACACGACAAAAAGTCAGTGGGAAGAGGAGTCATAATTAGGACATTTGGGACTTAGGACAATAAGACAAATTGTTGTTGGGACAAAAAGCCAAAAGTTTATCTTCAGTTAAGATTGAGGAGTGGGGAAGGAGGTTGGTTGGGGAATCTCACACTAGGCCACAATTTGGTAGTTTCCTATTTGGACTAATTCTGCTAAGTAGGTGCTATGTTTTATCATTGTGACCCTGCTGAAAGATTGACATTGCTGCTTGTGCCCTCTAAATTAAAGCCCTGGAGCAAAGGTTCAGACTCCCCAACCAGGTTCCGGTTCTGGTACTGGCGAGCAGAGGGCAGTAAAGACTCTGAAAACAAACTTTGACGGCTTCACAGTTTTGTCTTTGCCTTGATCTTTTAACGTGAATCTTAAACTCAATCAGGAAAATGTATTTATCCTAGCCAGCTCCATGGTGAAAGCAGGAATTGTTAGCTTTGACTATCTGGCCAATGATCAATGGGTTGATAGTGGCCTTTCTTTTCCAGGATCCTTTGACTGTGGGCTGAGTACTGTTTGCTCATGGACCTTAAAGATGAGCTTCACTTGGGAACCTGATTTCTGTTTGTTCAAGGAAATGGCAATGGGGGAAGGGGAACTAGTCAGCTGTTGTGATCTTTCAATGGCAGGAAAGCAGGGACAGGGGATTCTTTCAGTCACCAGGGGCCCTTTCTTTGGGTTCTGTTTGTGGAAAGGTCAGTCTTGAATGTTGGTCTCCTGATTCCTTGAAATGCCTGCTGTGGGGGTAAAGAAGCCTCTAGAAATATAAAAATAAGATGAAGGACTCAGTTCCAAATTTGTTTGTTTTTTTTTCCAATTTGAAACTTTTGGAGGTTGGTGACTGGTCTGTTGGGTCCAAGGCAAGGTAGAGAGAGGGGAGGGGGAGACCTGGGAGCGGGATATAGAATACAATAGAAGTGGAATTTCTGGAAGCATGTCAAGGCCACCTTTTTATTGTGAACAGAATCACAGCTTAGGAAAAGCTAGAGGAAGCAAACAGGTTTAAAACTTACTTCTGATGAGGTCCCAAATGGTGTTGATTGGTCAGATTTGGCAAATGGTTGGCTTCTTGTTGTCCTTAATCTTGTACTCTCTGCCTAAGAGAGTTACAACTTTAGAGTGATCTTGTATTATTGATAACACATTGGCATTATCCTTTCCTCCTCCCACTCCATCCCCCAGACACCTTGTCTTTTAATTCAGCTCAGGTCAACAGACATTGGCAAAGTGCCTACTACACATAGGGAGGGCACTGAGCTTGGTGCTGCGGAGTCAAAGATGAAATAAGACTGGCCCTGCCCCCAAGGAAATTCTAATTTAACTGAGATGGTGAAATCTAAAGTCCCTCATGCCTCTTGAGAGAGCATGGGGTTAATAGATAGAGTTTAGGATTAGATTCAGGGAAATCTGGGTTTATATCTCACTTCTGACACTTAGGATCAGAAGATCATAGATTTAGAGCTGTAAGGGAGTTATCAAATTCAACCCCATTATTTCTACAGATGAGGAAAGTGAGGCTGAGAGAGGTTAAGCAAATTGCCTAGG
>NW_020954619.1:249755-264755 GCF_900497805.2 Vombatus ursinus
ACATGCACACACACATATACACATTCATATACACACAGACACACACACCTATATACCCACATACACAAATAGCTAACTAGCTAGATACCCACACATATATGATAAATTGGAGAAAACCAGCAGAACGAAGGCACTAGAATTAATTGTCCTCTTTATAAGTTGCTCATTGTTCTTTCAACATGTTACAATCTATGTGTCCTGTTGAAGTTGATCTGGACTATGACAGATATAGCCCCCTGATGAATACCGAGTAATTAGTTGTCTGCCTAGAGTAAACTCTCTCATCAGCCAGAAACCACAGAATGAAATCTCAATGACATTTAATATAAAAGTCATCACTTAAGCCATACTATCAAGCTGACATCAACTTTTATTCAAAGAAAATTCTCCAGAGATGTTTCCCTGTGGGAATCCCTACCCACTCCCCCAGCCTTTATTGGGAATAATAATATAATTAACTTAGTTTGTGTGGATGCATGATGCAATTGAGTCTAATGGTTGACAACACATGAACAAATAGCGCTGAAAGACTTCAAGGATCAGTGATCTTGTGAAAGTGGGCACGCTCCTTTTAACAAGATGGATCATAGCAACCATGTGGAAAGAGCACTGACTCTGGAATCACAAGGCATGGATTCAAATCCCATACCCAATGCTTACTATCTTGGACAAATCACTTTAAGCTCCCTGGGCCTCAGTTTCCTCATCTGCAAAATATGAGATTGAACTAGATAGATCCATTCTAGATGTAGACCTATGATCCTACAAACTCATTCAAAATTTAACGAACGGTCTTTGAAAGTCACTGGGTAAAATTACTCATCATCTGATGCATAGCCGTCAGATGATGAGTCATTCAAGACACCAGGTCTGAATCTGAAGACTTTCTGAAAGCTTGCTTGGACCTGCCAGGGCTCGTGAATGAATGACTAAGCATTTACTAAGCTCTTATTCCACGCCAGGCTCTGTGCTAAGGATAACAGATACAAAAATGAGACAGTCCCTGCCTTCACGGAGCTTACATTCCAATAGGAGGATCATACACATGTAAAGTGAGCCAGGACTAGGGAAGGGAGTTTTGTTTGGGGATGTAACCATGGGGTAGTCTAGTCATACCCTTTCCAATAGCAATGGAAGCACTGATTTGATTGCTATTTCCAAGACTAGAGCAGGGAGAGAAGTGGGTGGAGAATGGGACAAGGTAGATGGAAAGATGTTCCTACTAACTGGACCTGAGTTCCCTGGGGGATGGTTGGATGGGACTTGAAATAGTGTCTGGCCTTGGGCCACCTTAAAACTACTGTGATGTATTGGAAGGGGACTTCAGTGGAGGAAACACGAAATAGTATAGGCATTATGTGAGTACTCTACACAAAATGATCTCAGAAGAGGAATGCATCAACCATAGACTGGGAGATTGTAAACCTAAGAAAGGGAAAAAATTCCCTTTGAAATCATTTAACATTTGTGAGAAAGAGATAAGGCATGCTGGAAGGCAAAAGTTCCTTGAGTCTCTGCAGGAATCAGACATCAAAGAAAAATTTTACTTTCCTTTAGACTGAATCTGCCCTGAACTTGACCATCAGTCTCCTAATCACTTAAAAAAAAATGCAGAGTAGGCCTATGACCTGCTTTAAAATGTAGTATTGTGCTGTGGAAAGGGCATTGTGCTCTTAGAGTCAGAGACAAGGAGCAAGGCTTAGCGGAGAATCGCTAGACTTGGCATCACAAAGACCTGGGTTCACATCTTACCTCAAATGTTCGCTGACTGTATGACCCTGGGCATGTCACTTAACTTCTGTCTACTTTAGTTTCCTCATCTGTAAAAGAAGATGTAAGATATAATCAGCCTTAAGATCCCTTCCATCTCTGAGTCCATAATGGTCTCTTTTTCTCTCTCTCTATCTATCAGCTAGGGGTTTGAATACTGACTCTGACACTTAATATATAACCTTGAGAAGATGTCTATGGGCCTCAGTTTCCTCATCTGTAAAATGGGGTTTTATCATCTCACCTACCCCCAAGAAGTAATCTTATCCTTTTTTCAAACTCTGCTTGTCCCCAAACACATTTAAAAGTCCCATCCATTGTCCTTATTGCTCTTTGCTATTCTAAGTTTTAATGCTAAGTACAGAGATTTGTAAGACAAGAAAACTGAGCAGACAGTAAAGGGCACCTAGTGGTCCCTATTGAGTTCAGGTCACTAGGGACTATATCCCAGAATACTGAAATAAATTTCCACATGACTAATAAACCACTGGCAGTGATATGTAAAAAGTTATAGAAAATGTGAAAAGCATCACAGAACTCAAAGTATGTAAACCACCCAATTTTGGGGAGGGAAGGGAATAAGCATTTATATCATGCCTACTATGTGTCAGAGACTATTCTACGTGTTTTAAAGATGTTATCTCATGTGATCCTTATAACAACCCTAAGAGAAAGGTGCAATTATTACCCCTATTTTAGGGTTGAAGAAATGGAGGCAGACAGAGATTGTGACTTGTTTGGGTCATACAACTAATATCCAAGGCTACATTTGAGCTCAAGCCTTTTTATCTCCAGGCTCAGAGTTCTATCTATTGTACCACCATCTGCCTCTGTAGGAGGAAGGAGATAAAAATTAATTTTCTTTTTTTTCTTTAAAATTTTTTTTTTATTTTGAACTTAGCAAACACCAAATGGAGTAGGTATTTCCATATACATACTAGAACAGAAAAAGAGGGTTGTGCATGAAACTGTACATCTCTGTTATGTGCAGTTTACTTTTCTTCTTTAATATGTATATATAGATACATAAATTATAAACATAAATCTAAATATAATAAATTCAACATATAACTTTCAAAACTTTCCTGCCGGTCTGTGATTCTTTCTGGTCATCCTTTGGTTCTTTTCTGGGCATTAAAAACAAAAACAAAAACACGAAGGTTGAATTTTTAAGCTATAGACCAGCAAGATTGATCTGAATTCCTATGAAAATTACAGCATACATCTTAGAAGGGATGTTTGTGAGTGCTTGGGAAGAGGGAAGTATTCATTTTTATGAGACAACATAGATTCATTCATTAATAACAAGTTATGCCAGACTAACCTCATTTCCATACTGGATTTCAGATCAGGAGAATGTTGCAAACATTGGATACCTGAATTTCATCAAGGTCAGTAAATCAACAAACATTTAAGTGTCTACTGTGTATGTGCCAGACACTAAGATAAAATTGGGACACACACACACACACACACACACACACACACACACACACACACACAAAGGCAATAAGCAATCCAAGCTCTCTTCAGAAGCTCCAAGACTATGGGGGAGAAATCAAAGCATTTGACATTCTCTTATTATATAACCTCGTGGACAAGTTATTTAAGCATGGCCTGCAATAGAAATAATATAGCTAGGTAGATTTGGAACTGGTGGAATGATCACATCCTGGCACTTAAAATGTATATGACCTTTGGCAAGCCACTTAACTTCCTTCCCTGAGTCTCAGTTTTCTTAACTGTAGAGTGAGTGGTTTGGATGAGATGACCTCTGAGGTCCTTTCAGCTTTAGATCTATGATTCTATGATTTAAAGCCCCAAATGTTTTAATAATGGAATGCTGTCAGCCTAGAGGTAATTCTTTAGTTGATTACCATGAGACTCTGTCTTTGATCTTGTTGTATTTAATATTTTACATCAAGGCTTGGATGAAGGCTTTTCTTAGCTCCAGATTACTGAAATAGGAACAACAGGCATAAATTATAAGGAGGAAGATTTAGGTTCTGAAGAAGAACTAACTTGCTAATAGATAAGTTTGTGTATATCTATTTGTCTAAACTTCTCAACCAGTTCTCATTTTCTTTTTCTGTCATGTTAGCCAATAGGTGCAAGGTGGTACCTGAGAGTTGTTTTAGTTTGTATATCTCTATTAGTGATTTAGGATTTGTTTTTAGTATGACTATTGATAGTGTTGATTTCTTTTTCTGAAAATTTGTTTGATCATGTCCTTTGGTCATTTATCAATTGGGAAATAGCTTTTATTTTTTATAAATTTGGCTTAGTCCCATATATATTTGAGAAATGAGAGCTGGATGACTACTTGTAAAATATTATAGAACAGATTCCTGTTTAGGAATGGATTGAACTAGATAAACTTTAAGGTTGCTTCCATCTCTGAATTTCTCAATTCTCTAATATCCTGTCAGTCAACAAACATTTATTATATGATAGACATGATGCCGAACACTAGGGATATAGATAGGTTATATATGGATATGTTTAGACACATGTATATGCATGTATATATATATATGTATAGTATAAATCTAGAGATTTCTCTGTCTCTATCTCCATCTTTCTTTGTCTCTATTTCTACCTCTATCTCTTTCATCTCTACCTCCATCAGTCTGCCTTTAAAAGACCTAGAAAGACAGAACATATAAAACCCATTTTTAGCTATTTATACTTTGCCTTATCTGGCCTGTAGCACAGGGCCTCCAAAATTCTGGCTTCTCACAGACTAGGATTAATCTTGGAGGGCTTATCTGAAGAAAACAAAAGTTATTCTCTCTCTCTCTCTCTCTCTCTCTCTCTCTCTCTCTCTCTATTTATCTATCTCTCTCTCTCTCTCTCATTGGCTCATCTCTAATTTGCTCTAAGAAAATCTGTAAATATAACTTATGTTCAGGTTTTTACAAATGTGAATAAAAAGGGTCCCCTGATCCCATACAATGATTCAAGGTAATAAATATCTTTAATTCTCCTCATGGAAGATATAAAAAATGTAAAAAAGACACTTAGAAGACTCAGAGGAACTCATAACGTAAAACATCCATCACTGTTACATTTGGAAGGAACTGAAGTTGGGTTTGCCATTGTAACAACCCTTTGACATTCCAGTGGAACCCTAGTTCTCCTAAAGGGTTCTACACATGGTACATATGGAAGGCAAACACATTTTGAGGCTGCTGGATGGCAGTCCTCTTCCTACTGGACCTGAACTGTCCAAATAACTTGCCAGAATAATGGCTCCCCATGCTCAAGAACTCTTCTCTAGAAGCCAGCTCCTTCATACTTCCTAGCTAGACAAATTTTAAAGTTTATGCTACTTGGGAAATCCCCCTTGTCTGGTTGGTTAAAAAAAACAGATTCTGGGATCACATTGCCTAGTCCTCCTCTTCTATGTAGGAGGTTGAGATTCAAGAGAATTGTCTAGGAACTCCTCTATGGGTCATAGGGATGAGTATTCATATATCAGAACTCCATTCACTACTCCAGTGCTAATGGGACTAGGTTGTCTATTCTCAGGTCCCCAATCTTCCCGTGATTTTCATGTGCTTCTGCTCCCAATTCCACCATCACCAGTTCCTGGGAAAATGAGACTGAAAGAATACACTAGATATTTTCCCTCTTCCTAACACATATGCAATCAAGAGTACTCTGGTTTGTCCTTTGAACAGGGTAAAAACAAAAATGGAAAGTGGGCAAGAATGTTTTCTTTATGTCCAGCACAGAGGAATAGTTACTCCAACCTGAGTCTGCCCTCTTAAGTCTGAATCAGTCAGTTATCTTGGGGGCTGCTCTAATTTCCTGAAAACCAATTTGGAGTTGTCGATATTGTCTCAACAAGGAGAAATTTGAGCATCTCAAAGTCTTCATGAAGAGGTGCTTTCTTTAGCTATCCTCCTGGAAAGCAAACCACTAAGGAAAGGTGACCTGGCAACTGTTTCTACTGGTGCTGAATCTTCTGCTTTCTTGGTAGCCATAGCTACTAAAGATCTAGCAATCAAGTTCTTGCCACCAAAGTCATCAACTTTGTCAACTGGTTAAACATCATAAATAGATAAAATTTTATCAGTGGAAATGACATGAAAGAGGGTGCATTACCATCTGTTTGGCTGCTGTCCCTTAAGGATCATGAGACTTTTCACCTATTTTTCAACTGAAACTTCCTATGCATGTTTTCTCCCCATTAGAATGTGGGCTCCTTGAGAGCAGAAATTTTATTTTTTTTTTTAGTGTTTATCCTCACTAATTAATAAAGAGCTTTGTACATCCTAAGTGCTTCATAAGTGTTTTTCCATTGATTAATTAATTAATTGAACCCAGAGAGAAAAGCCTAAGTTTTGTAAACTCATCAAATGAATCTGAGAATTCTCCTTATCAACACTCATTTACATATGAATTACTTGAAAAAGGATTAGCAAAGCAATCACCTAGTAAGGCCCAAAGGAAGTAACAAAGCTTAGGGTTGGGTCAGTCTGGAACATGGTTTTGGGGGTTTAGGGAATGAGGAGAACAAACTACAAATAGATGCCTTTTAGAGGACTTCTAGTTTCTCTCTCCTTTTTGCACCACATCAAAAACCAGATTGTCAATAACAATGATTGGGAGGTAAACTTTTCTCACTGATTTAGGGGTTCCTCACCCAAGTAGCTTTAAATTAATTTAAGTACTGAAAAGCTCTGGATTTGGAATCAGAAAAGCTGAGTCCACACTTACAGTCTAACACTAGATATGTCCAAATAGCTTTCCCTCAGTTTCTTCACTTGTAAAATGACCCTGCATTAACTATCTCTTTAGGTTGTTCCAAGGAAAGCACTTTATAATCTCTAAAGTCTATGTAAAAATTAGACATTGTTTTTGATTCTCCCGCCCCACTCCTGAGGCACAGATGAGGCGGTCCATGACCAACCAGGCCTGCTAGCCCTGCCCTTCCTGTTTTAGGAGGGCAAAAGAAGGGTAGGGGACATCACAAGGGAGGGCTTAGTCAAACCTCATACACGGGATTAACTGGAAGACTATCTCTACCATGTTAGCTTTGCATCTTATTTTCTGGACTCCCTCTCTCGCCCCTGATCCCCTAGTTCCTTTGTACTACTTCTTTAAACTCTTCTGAGTTGATTCAAAGGGAATAGGGTTTATTTGCCAGTATCCTAGCTAGAAAGTATGGGGGACCAGCTTGAGTTCCTTGTTGTTTGTTGGTCTTGTTCTGAGCTTTCACTCTTGTCTGACCCTTCATAACCCTATTTGGGGTTTTCTTGGCAAAAATACTAGAGTGGGTTGCCATTTCTTTCTCCAGTTCATTTTACAGATGAGGAATCTGAGGCAAACAGGGTTAAGTGACTTGCCCAGGGTCACACAGCTAATAAGGATCTGAGGCTAGATTTGAACTCAGGTCTTCATGACTCCAGGACTGGTACTCTATCCACTGTGCCTACCTAGCTGACCCTCCTTGAAGTCTTGGATTAGGTTAATAGCAGTGACTTTAAGGAAGGAAAGCAAACTTAAAGTTATGAGTTTCATGGAAGGCTGCACTGAGGTGGTGCCTGAACTGAGCCTTGAAGGGAGATAAGGATTGAATAGTAGCACTTATTTAGCTCCTTAGAGTATACAAAGTTCTTGACATCTACTATCTCATTTGTGCCTCACAACAACCTTTTGAAGTAGGTCCTATTAATATTCCCATTTACAGAGGAGGAAACTGAGGCTTTGATATTTCCTCAGGGTATTAACAACAAGATTTGATCTCACATCTTTCTGACTCCAAGTATAGCTCTCAATCCACTATACCACCTGGATGAGGAAGAAGATCATTCCAAGATTGAGAAAAAATGTATATGAATGCATGGAAGAAGATGGGCTCTCAAGTTTACTAGATGGCTAGTAATCCATTTTGATGGAAATACAGAGTACAAGATATCTCTCTTTTCAGCATCTTGAACGGCATTTCTTCTGGATACGCAATGGTCACATGGCGATCTTTTTTTTTTTTAAACCAGGAATTGGGGCAAAGGATATTTCTTTTGCAAACACTTTCTAAAAGCACATTTTCTCTCCTAGAATTTGGAGCTCCAGGACATAGGGTTGCCATATCAAAAAAATAAGCAGTCAAGGAGGAGAAGGAGGTGTTGTTCGTTGCCAGGGAGCAATGTGAAGCCATCAAATCCTTGGCACCAAAAGAGGAAGGCAGAAGATCTCTAAGGCAGTTTTCCTTTATTTCATCATTGTGCCTGGGAATGTTTCTGTCTCTTCCCTTCTTTTGAGTTGTTGTTGTAGTTCTCATAGCCGACTGGGCTTCTATCAATCTAGTCCAGTCTAGCCCAGTCCAGGCTTAGCTTCCTATGTTTATTGCTGAGTCAACCCATCCCTCTTCCTAGGCTTTTAATAGCATCCATCTGTCTTACCTTCTTTCCCTAGAGAGGTTTCCCCAATTCCAGGGATTCCTGTGGGGCAGAGGTCATAGAGTGTATCAGGGATTTTTCACTTCATTATATTTGTGGCTAGGGGTCTCCAGCTCCCCAGAAAAACAATGTTCTCTGGCTAGGACCTCTCCCAGGAGGTTCTTCTTTTATTTGGTCAGAGAGGCATGTCTTCAGTTAACAATTGGACTGGAATCAGAGCTATTTAAGTAAAGAGAATCATGGGGAAAGCTTTTTGGTCCAAAAAGCTTAGCATACTCACAAAACAGTTAATTGTCTACTATCTAGCCCTCCCCTTTCAAATTACCTAACCTCCTCTGTGTACAACTTGTACATACCTAGTTATTTTTATGTATTGTCCTCCATTAGAATGTAAGCTCCTTGGACTCAGGAGTTGTTTGTTGTTGGTGGTGGTGGTGTTTTTTCTTTGTACCCCAGCACTTTGCACAGCAAATGGCACACAGTAGGAATTTCATAAAAACTTATTTACCGACTGCTTGTTGCCTTCCCGCCAAGTACTGTGCTAGGAAATGATGATATAAAGACACAAAAAGCAATAGTCTATGCCAGGGTGGGGAACCTGCAGCCTGGAGGTCACATGTGGCCCTCCAGGTCCTCAAATGTGGTCCTTTGACAGAATCCAAACTTCACAGGACAAAGACCCATTAAGCATAGACTCAATGCCCTCAAAGAGCTTACATTCTAGTGGAGGATTTCAATGTGTACACAGATAACTATAGTACAATGTAAAATGTATAGGATTACAATTATATTGAAATACAGTTATCAAAATACTTTTTAAAACAATGTTCATGGGACCCAGAGTAAGAGCATCTGTTCTTATAAGTTTAAATATGCTTATAAGTTATAAGTGCAAGAGTTACACTTATTGCTAGGATAAAATTCCATGTATTAGGTGTTTACATTTGGGTTAGATTGAAGCATTTCTATAGCCATGTTGGCTGTGGAACTGACCTGTAATGTGATACTGTTCTCTCCTCTTACACTGAGGAGATTGTGTCACCTAGAACCTGATTTTTTTTTTCTGGTTTGTTTTAGACTTTGATATATCAGTAATTTTGAAAAACGAAAAAAATCTGGCTAAGAAATACAATTTACACGCACCTAAATATCCTGAAACTGAGCTTACCAAAAATGATGGAGAGGAGTTCTGTATTACAGGAGTCTACAATATGAATGATGTCCACTTCAAATGTCAAAGGACACACATATATAATATATATATGTGTATGCACACATATGCATATGCATATACACACCTATACATATATATATCTATATGCACATGCATATATATGTAGCCACATTTTATGTACTATATTGTTTAAATGCTATGTGTACCAACAACTCAATTATCTATTGTCTTCCAAGGAACTGTTCTAGCCAAATTAACTTTCTCCATACAGTTGAAGTCTACCCATTTCAGCACTCAGTTTTATATTATTTTAACCACCCCTCCATGGAAACAGATATAGATCTGTTATACACTTTCCTGAAATCTTAAAAAAAAAGACACAAAAAGATCATAATGATGATCCCAATTGAATCTTCTCTTTATGCCTTGGAGTGATCATTGTGAATCTGAATTATAATACAATAATGCCTTTATAAAAATTTATTACTAGAAATATACAATAGAATATATTTAAATAATAAAATAATATATTTTAAGATTCTCCTTGGAGTGCAAAATGGAATTTTTCCCTGGCCTTGTCCTATTAGTTCTCATCTTCATGCATTCACATATCCTCATACCCTGTTTAACTTCTGTTGTGGTGTACTGAAAAGAGTGTCAGATTTGGAAGTGACCTGAGTTCAAATCAACTGCTTTGCTAATTATCCCCCATATAACCATGGAAGAAGACAAGACCTTTCTGGGACTTAGTTTCCTCATTTGTACTATAAGAACATTGGGTTAGATAATTTTAAAGTACTTCCAGCTTTAAATCTATGATCCTATAACTGCTTCATGGCTCAGTTCCAGAGCTACTTCCTCCATGAAGTCTTCCCTGATCTCCTGTGCCAAAAGAGTCTCCCCTCAAGTTTCCTAGTGAAATTTGCCTAGAAAGATCTTTTGTTTTTATCATATTTTATCTTTCATTTGCTTCTCTATGTATGTCCCTCAGCTCCAAAATCATATCGCCCAGAAGATCACAAACTTTATTAGGGCCAAGACCATGTTGATTTTAAATTGAACTGGAAAAAGAAATCTGACTTGAAAAAAGAAACCAGCAATTTTTTTTTCACATAGTAGTAATCAGAAGAATTAGGGAGTTCAGACATCATGAAGACCTTGGATCAAGACACCTCTGGCATAATTAGCTGGATGACTATGTGCAAATAACATCACCTCTCAGTGTCCCAACACATTTCTCTAGGATATAAGTTATAGAGGATTTACATCATTTGAGGATTCCACATATTGCTGAAACACTCCCTTAAAATATTAAAACTTTTTAAAAAGTGTGTTCATAAAGAGATTCTAAAACCCAAACAGCATAATTAGAGGCATTTGAGGAAAAGGTATAGTCAGTATGGGTCATAATGCATCTTTGGACAAAGCATACTTTGGTAATTTTGTACTCTACAGATTAACAAGGTTGGCAGTATTGTTATAATGGTATTGTGTTATGGTAGACCTTCCACAGCTAGAAAGGACTTCATAAATCAGCTAGTTTCACATCCTCATTGTATAGCTGAAGAGATTAAGACTTGGAGAGAGGGAGGGACTTTGTTCAGTATCACACAGGTAGTAAGTGTCAGAGCCCAGGTTTGAACTCAGGTCCTTGGACTCTGGATATTGGATCATGTTGTCTCAATGTTATAAATTGGAAAAATGTACTGCTGTCCAATCCCTGCACCACTGAAGCTTCTATTCCTGCGCATACCCTTGGGCCACTATGCTTGAGCTTCTCCAGATTCATGAGCAAAAACACAGTCCATTAATAGATTGGGAGCTTTATTTATAGGCATCCCAAAACATGCATGGATTCCTAGTGGCAGCTGTACATTTGATGAACATTTTGATTTCAAGTCAAAAATCCTAATCTGTTTACTAAATCATCTAACTTCTGAGAACACCAGTGTCCCTCTAGGCCAATACATATTTTCCCACATTGAACAAATAAATTCCCTAGCATTGCAACCCTTTTCTCTCTTATCAGTTGGTCAACAGGTATTTACTGTGTGCCTGGTACTAAGTGCTGAGCATACAAATACAAGAAAAAAGAAAGACAATCCTTGCCCTCAGCCAGCTTACATTCTAATAGTAGAAGATAACATGTAAAAGGAAGTCCATCTTGGGCTTGTCCAAATGAGAAACTATATGCTTTCTTCTCCTCAAAGACGCAAAACACAATTAGTCCCTCCCTGTGATCATAGAGATGCTTTGTGCTATATTGGAAAGAATGGTGAACTTAGGAATCAGGAGAGTCTTGAGTTTGAATCCTATTTTTGATACTTCACAATCATCTGTATCAATTAATCTCTCTGAGCCTCTCTTCCATAGTCTGTAAAATGGGATAATAATCCTGTAGCTCCTAGAGCTGTTCTGAGCACAAAATAAGATAATGTGTATAAAATGCCACATAGAACTCATCTATAATTACAATTATTAATAATATTTTGGTAATAATTATTCATAGAAAGATAAAGTAAAGTTGATAAAGTAAAGAAGACCTGGGTTTAATTTTGCCTTCATTACTTACCTACTAGTTGTGGGACCCAAGGCAAGTCACTTAACCTCTATGCATCTGAGGCTATTGGTAGGGGGTTGTGATTGGCATAGGTGGATGGTATTTCATAAACAAGGAGGCCCCTACACTGACAAAATCACAAGCCCTTCATATGTTTCTGTATTAAAAAGAAAGTTAAAAAGATTCAAACTAGCCTTCATACTGGCCTAAACTGGCCTAATGATTGAATGAGAGAAAATGAGTAGGAGATATATACAGAGGAGAGATGTAGTAATACTGAAAACTAGTATAAACTAGAACTTATATGGCACTTTAAGATTTGCAAAACACTTCACATTCATTGTCTCATTTGAGTTTTACAACAACCTTGTGAGACTACTCTACAAAACACCAGAATTGATGTCTTTGGTTCAAACCCATTAGCTCTATGAATCTGGACAAGACATTTAATTTTCCTGTGCCTCAGCTTTCCCATCTGTAAAATGAGGGGGTTAGATTTGACAGCCTCTGAGATCTTTTCTGGCTCTAAATCTATGATAATAATGGACTCCAGGTCCATGACTCTGTCCACTGAGAGTCAGAGAGGAGGGCCAGGGTGGGAGAGACAGAGAGAACCAGAGAGAGACAAAAACAGAGACAGAGATAGAGAGAAACACAGAAAGAAAGAAAGAAAGAAAGAAAGAAAGAAAGAAAGAAAGAAAGAAAGAAAGAAAGAAAGAAAGAGAAAGAAGAAAAAAAAGAAAGAAAAAAGGCAGGAAGAAAGAATACTTAGGTCACAAGGTAAGAGAGATAGACACACACACACACACACACACACACACACACAAAGGGAAGGGGATAGAGATAATGGTAGAAAGGGTAGGGAAGAGAGAGAAACCCTGAAGCTGGGACAACCCACTTTTCAAAACAACAACACAAAAAGATAGTTGTGCCAAACTGGATGAATAAAGTAATAATATTTATTTATCAGATAATTCAGGAATGTATGTTTTCTTTATCACATCTGATATAGTCCTTTACCCTGGAAAAATATCAACTGACAGCATTGGCAGAAGGAATAAATGCCCAGAGCAGGTCATGTACAATCCATGGGGTCTTATTCTGATTTAACAAGCCGCTAATTCCCTGGGAAAGTTGCCTGGGTTGTAGATGGGAGAGTCAATTTGCAAGGGCACTTAACAACAGTAATCCTAGTGCTACCTTGGGTAATGTCTGCAAAACAAAGTTGTTTCCATGTTTTATATAGTGGTTCATAATAACATTATTTTATTAATTTGCTTCCAACTATTTCTCTAAAACAGAAAATTCTCTATTAACAAACTGATTCTCAAATCTCTTTCCCCAGACAGTCACTGGTTGTGTGCTAGTTGTACTGTCCAGAAGTTTGGTATAAAGGAAAGCACACTTAGTTTAGATTCAAATCCTGGCTTTGCTCACTGCGAAAATAGTTTTCCTAAAGCACAAATCTGCTCTTGTCACCTACACCCTCCTTCCCCTACTCAAAAGAGCCACCAATGGTTCCTTTTTGCCTTTAGGATCAAATACAAACTTTTCTGTTTGGCATTTAAAATTCTTCACAGTGTGACTCTGATCTACCTTTCTAGGCTTATTTCACCTTCCTCTCCTTCATATACTCTACATTGTAGCCCAATGCCCATTTGGGGCTCACTTTCTATCCGGTGCCTTTGCATAGACTCTGCCTCATATCTGGACTTCTCTCTCTCCTCACCTCTGCTTTTTAAAGCTTTAGCTTCCTCCAGTGCACAGGTCAGACATAATCTCTTATGAAAATGGAAGCCTTTCCCTATCTCTTTGGAATTAGTGTTCACTCCCTCCTCAAATTATCATGCCTATGTTTATCCAATGAGGTGTTATATCTCCTAAGTAGAATGTAAACTCCTTGTGGGTAGGAATTGGTTTGCAATTTGTTTTTTTTTTATCCTCACAGTCTAGCACAGTGCCTGGAATACTGTTGTTGTTGTTGTCCAATTGTTCAGGCTTATCCAACTCTTTGTGATACTGTGGACCAATGCATGTCAATACTGTTCATGGAGTTTTCTTGGGAAAGATACGGGACTGGTTTGTCATTTTCTTCTCCGGTGGGTTAAGGCCAACAGTGTTAAGTGACCTGCTCGGAGTCACACAGTTAGTAAGTGTTTGAGACCATAATTGAGCTCAGGCCTTCTTGTTGCCAAGCTCAGTGCTCCATTCTCTGAACCACCTAGCTGCCTCCATAGTAGGTATTTAATAAATGCTTGATGAGTTGGATTGGATAGCTATGTGACCTTGGATGACATAGCCTCTCTGGGTCCCAGCTTCTTCATGTATAAAATGAAGAGGTTAAATGACTTGATTTCTTCCAGCTCAAAGAGATCCTATTTATTTTTCCCTTCTTTAGAGGCATATCCTGATAAGGACTGCTGCTTCCTCATTCGCATTTTCCTTCAATCAGTCACCCATTCCTGCCTTAAAAGAGAAAGAGAATGGTTTGGGCTGTCTGGGTCTGGAGGGGAAAGTATCATTTCTTTCCTGGCTATGTCTTTTTTCTAAAGAATATTCCAAAGGCTTCAAGACAATATTTCTCCCAAGAAAAGTTCCACTTTTAACCAGTAGAGAGCGTGGCTTACTTAATCTCCAAACCTGGGCTGGAAACATTGTACAGTAATTCATTCTGAGGTCAGTTCAGATAAAAGGTCTTTTGTGGCTGCAATTTTTCATACCACTCTACCTTTCTTTGAAATCCATGAAGGAGAGAGAGTATCAAGGCTGTCTGTCATTTGCACTGGGAAGTGTAGGTAATATCTTCAGCATCAATATTCTCCAAGGTTCCTTATGAGAATCCTAACCCTTAATGCTCCATGCACAAATACAGACAAGCCTTTACTAACTTTCTGGATTAGCTGGATACATTTTCTCTTCTTTCACCATGAAATCCCACTGTCTTGTGCCATGCTCATTAGCTCATGCATACCTGCAAAAAGATTATTCCCTTTGTCTGGAACGTCATCATCACTTCTTTGTCCCTAGGCAACTCACATCCACATTGAAGGCCCAACTCAAGCCTTACCACCTGCATAAAGCCTTTCAAG
>NW_020954619.1:266305-336251 GCF_900497805.2 Vombatus ursinus
TTCTTATTTTAAAAAAATCACATTCTTTGGTCACTGAATTCTTTTGAGATCTATGGACCTATTTTTTTTTGTTTGTTTGTTTTTTGATGATTTTGCCTCTCTTCCCTAGGGTGTTTATGAATCCTTCAGTGTGATTTTCTCTGTTCTCTTCTCATGTCTGTTCTCTTCCACTATTCTGATTTATGCAACAGCTCTCTTCCCAAATCATAAAACAACACTCATTCATCCTCTCAGGATCTCTATATTGTAGTCCAGCAGCACAATCTCCATTTGGAAAAACCAAAGCTGAGAGATTCTGTAGCTCCCATCGGGTCCGGTCAAGGCAGCCTCGGTTCTGGGAATGGAATCTCCCCTATTCTGACCCCAGCTCTCCCAGTTTGACCCTGCACAAGGCTTTTTCTGCAATACCAATGGTGAGGGAACTGCCGAGTAATGCATTCAGGCCTAATGCGTGCCTGATTTTGCCCCACAGGGAATCAGAGGAATGAGCTGGTTCTTAGAGAATCTCTTATTCACAGCAGAGAACTGCAGAGACGTCCAAGCCACTGAGACAGCAGTAATGATTGTATTAGCTGAGAAAAAAAAAAAAACAAAACAAGAGAGGAAGAGAGCCCTCACGGTCATGGAGTCCAATCTTCAGCACAATGCAGAACTCATTTAAACCATGTTATCCAGTGTCTGCAGGTGATGCTCAAATCTAGCCTCAAAGCCCTCACATCTGAGGGATTTGTGGGATCACAGGATTTAGAGTTGACATGGACCTAATAGATCATCTTGTTTACCCCACCCTCCCCCACTTTTAGCGATAAAAAGCTGCAGACTGAGGGGAGTTAATAACTTCCCCAAAGTCGCACAGGTACTAAGCAGTAGAGCCAGGATTCCAGCTTAGGCCTCTGACTCCAAACTTAAATAACAAAACATTCCAAAGTACTACTGATCTTATTTTAATATAGAAAAATATTTGTGATTTCTGTAGCATGAGCAATACAGATCAAATCAGCTGTGGGCCTCAGAAAATCTTCCTGAGTCTCAGTGGGTGGCTGGTGGTCAGCCTTCTGAGAAAAAGTATCTCCCTACTTAGCTAGTTTGGTCTCTTAGAAACCAGTCCTTGGCTGGGGCTGCACACAATGCTTTTCTAGCTTGATGAGGATGTGTTAGAGCTCATGGTCTTTTTATTTCTGTGATTATAGTTCAATTCAATTCAATAAGCATTTATTAAGTGCCTATTATGGGCCAGGCACTGTGCTAAGCTCTGAGGATACAAAAAGAAGCAAAAAACAGTCTCTGCCCTCAAGGAGTTTACAATCTAATGGGGGGGCACAAGATGCAAACAAATATATACAAAGTAAAGTTTACAAGATTAATAGGAACTAATTGACAGAGGGAAGGCTCCGGAATTAAGAAGGGTTGGGGAAGGATTCTGTAGGAGGTGGGATATTGGTTAGCCATATAGGCTATAGAATCATAATGTTTAGAGTGGGAAGGGGCCTTGTAAATGATCTATTCCAACTCCCTGGTTATTCAGACAAGGGGTTTAAGGTCCAGAGAAGAGAAAGGAATTGGCTAAAGGCACAGAGGTGATGAGCAGAAGAGCCGACATTTGAATCCAGATCCTTTTCATTCCAAAGCCAGTGCTCTTTCCTACCACAGTGTTGGTGTAAGCACTTTAACTGAAATTCTAGTGATCTAACTTTAAAAAAAAACAAACAAACAGTGAGTCAAAAGCTCTTAAAGAATTCATTATAGGGGCAGCTAGGTGGTGCAATGGATAGAGCACCAGCCCTGGAGTCAGAAGGATGTGAATTCAAATCTGGCCTCAGACATATAACACTCACTAGCTGTGTGACCCTGGGCAAGTCACTTAACCCCATTGCCTAACCCACCCCTCCAAAAAAAAAAGAATTCATTTTTTAAAAATGGGGCACTAACTCATTGATGATGAAATTGTAAACTGATCCAATCATTTTGGAGAGCAATCTGGAATTATGCCCAAAGATTTATTAAACTACCTATACCCTTTGACCCAACAATATCACTATTAGGTCTATTTTCAAAGATGGTTACAGAAAAAGGAAATGAAGCTGTATGTTCTAAAATGTTTATAGCAGCTCTTTTTGTGGTGGCAAAGAACTGGAAATTTCAGGGATGCCTATCAACTCAGGCTAAACAAGTAGTATATGATTGTGATTGGAATACTATTGTGCTATAAGAAATGATGAGCTCAAAAATCTTAGTAAAACATGGAATGACTTGCATGAAATAATGAAGAGCAAAGTGAGCAGAACCAAGAGAACATTGTGTATAGTAATAGCAATACTATTTTAAAAAATTACTTCTAGCAAATAAGTTCTTTTGACTATTGTAAATATCCAAATGAACTATGAAGGACAGATGAAAAAAGATGCTACCTGCACCCAAAAAAAGAACTGATAAGTATTTATAGAATAGTTTTATTCTACACACACACACATATTGCACATATATATAATATATATATATATATATATATACACCCATGCATATATACATACACGCACACACACATACATATACCGATTTGTGTGGCCATCTCTAGGGTGGGGAAAGGAGAGAAGAAAAAGAAATTTACATGATAATTTTGTTATATATTTAAAAGAAATAGCAAGTTATACATAGTAGATTTACAGTTGCATGTATAATCATCTTTTTAAAATTATACTGTTATAGAAATGCTTACTTTATTCTATAAATTAAAAACAAGATCAGTTTTAAAAAAACAATTCTTTTTAAAAATTTTTTCTTCAATGGCCAAAAGTTAAATCAAAACAAACAAAAAGATCTCTTCTCTATCCTGCTTATCCTCTCTCACATCTTTATTTAATTAGGAACAAGCAAAGGGTTAAAGTACTCAAGTCCATTTAACACCATTGGTATACTTAGATGTAAGCACTGGACAAAGGAAGCAATGCTCTCTTTGAATGAATTGCACTCCAATTAAAATTCTAAAAGTTTTATGTTTACACAAATTTTTGTACAACAAGGGCAGGATATTAAAGGAGGGAGGACAGTCAAACTTGATTCCAAGGCTTCTAAACAGAAGTCATACTTTTTTCCCCTAGAAGAACACAGGGAGGTTTGTGGGTTCAAAGTCTTGGGTCTTGCCTCCATTAATGCAGATCACAACCCAACTGGGCCTTTTCATCTTTTCTGATTTTGTCCATATTCTCCCATAATTCCTCTGGAAAGGTTTTCTTAATCCAATATGGTGGAGCCATTCCTGCGTGCCCTTATATATTTACCAGTTTATACAATTTACCATTTACTTTATACATGTACCATTGAAGCCCTTTGGGTTTTCCATCAGTTATACCTCATTTTCCTTGTGTCCCTAGTCCTGGGAATGGGAACATATCTTCTTCCAATATTTGAAACATGGTCATGGAGACAACAAATTTACTTCATTGTGGTTGGCTCCAGAGTACAAAACTAAGAACAATGGGTAGAAGTTATAGACAAGTAGATTTCAGTTCAATATAATGAAAAACTTCCCAGCATTAGAACTATTCAAAAATTGGATGACCACTTCTTGGTGGGGAGATGTGGTTCTTGTAGTAAGGACTCTTGATCAGGTCTTGATTGGTCTAGAGGCCATTGAAGTCATTTCCAATTTAGACTGTGATTCATCACTTAAAGTAAGGAAAAGAGTACCAGTCATTGAAGTATGTCCACATTTATCATGTACTCTTTTATCTTTCTCCTTTCTTCTTTCCTAGTATGAGCTCCTTGAGAGATGATTTTTTTTAAACTTTTCTTTGTACTTCCAGCATGGTACCTGGCACATAGTAGGCAATTAAATGGTTATTGACTGACTGACTGATTACCTCCTGACTCCAGCATTTTCTTTCTATCTTGTATCCTATTTTCTGTTCTTGGTTTTTAGTAGCTGTCCACCAGGTGTCAATAATTACTACCTATTATGGTAAGTAGAACTGTTCCTAGCACTTATGCCTTGGGCAAAGACATATTCAACTGAAGTTAAGGTTGAAACTTCAGGATACAAGTTCCTCTGGTTTGGTAGGGGCAGAGAGAGTGAGTAGATATAAGAGACTCTTGTACAGAGAGAATGCTGCTGTTTGTGCCTCTGCAAAGAAGGGCAAAGTGGGTTAAGTCTAGGAGGAAGGGCAGCTAAGGCTTTTAAGTCTTTCTAAATTATGGCCTTGGGGCAAAGTCATGCTCACCTTGTTCTAGGTGTGGCACTCCTGTTATACTCAATGAAACTTCAGTGGTATTTGTATTTAAAAAGGGGAATCTTAAATTTGAAATACCTTCAAGACCTAGAATAATGAAGTTGTTGAAGTTGTGATAGAGAAATTTAAAGTTCTGTGACAGGACACAGGGAGAGGTGTTTTCCTGTTTGTGGTGAGGGCTGGAGAAGAAAGATTTCCAATTGGTCCAAGGTCACAGGTAATTCACAGCAGAACTGAGAAGTAGAACCCTGATCTCCTGACATATCCAAGGGTCTATCTTCTAAACCACAGATTTTGGTTGCCTAAGATACACACACACACACACACACACACACACACACACAAACATACACACACACACATATATTTAATACACACACATTATATATGTATATGTTTGTATGTGAATATATATATATTTACATAATGAGAAGGAAAATGTAATAAATATTATTTGTTTAGACTGTTTGATAGAAAAAGTTTCATTTCCTTTCAATCCTCCACCTTTTTTTAATTTCAGGGAGTGTCTGCTTCTATCAATATCCCAATGTCCTATACTCAAGTGGTTATTTCACAGTGAAGAACTGGTATTTTCCTAGTGATGGAAGGAGATCTAGACTTGGAGTCAGAGGGCCTAGATTCATATCCTGGCTCTTCTATTTACTATTTGTGGGATCTTCTCCAGGCCTCAGTTTCCTCATCTGTAAAATGAAGAGGAAGCATTGAACTAGGTGAGTTTCTTCTAGCTCTAAATCATATACCATTTGTTTTCTATAAGCCTGGGGTCAGGGAAAGGTTAATGAGTTTTCCCAGTATTCTTTATCTTCCTCATCCCTTTCCTGACACAGTGTTGCATTCAACAGTTGATGGTTAGCCTTCTGGGACAAATTCCAGCTTTGCTTCTTTTCATCACTAGAGGCAGCAAGTGCCCACTGAACCCACAGAAGAGAATCTAGACCTTCAAATTGCCTTGTATTTATTGTCTAGCACTTCTGACCCAGCCAGAAATAGCCTGGAACCAGAAGCAGCCTATGGTAATGGAGAGAAAGGCTTACTTCAAAAGAGTCACAGGGGACTAGCTGGTCATGAATGGTAAATAAGGAGTACCAGTGAACATATCTGCCTGTATTGATGGAGGAGGGAGGCAAAAGGACCATTATTACAGGGATAGTAATGAAAAGAACTGGCCAAAAGTGGTTATTATCTTAAGAGGGCCCATATCCCAGTTAAAAATTCCATTTGTCCCCAGGTGCACAGTGATTGTCCTGTAACAACATGATGACATAGGTAAACTTTGCCCTTTTACCATCTTTTGCCACCCTTTCATCAGGCACCCATCACCCTCATGATGCTGTCCACTGGATGTTCAGGGCTCACCACCCATATTTGCCCAGTAAGGGGAGAGCTCCATTGTTTGGGCTTTATTATTTTTTTTAAATTAAATTAAATTAAATTTAAATTTCAGTTCTGAATTCTCTCCTTTCCCCCTTCCCCTCCTCAATCCACTGAGAAAGCAAGAAAAGCAAAAATAAAAGTCACAAATATGAAGTTAAGCAAAGAAAGTTCTCACATTAGCCATGTCCAGAAAAACAAACAAACAAAAAAGCTTTAATCTTCATTCTAAGTCAATCACGTCTCTATCACGTTTCATCATGTGCCTTCTGGAAGTGTGGCTGGTTCTATTATATTGATCAGAGTTTTGGGCCTAACCTTTTACTGTCCCTTTAGCTCTGCTCCAAGCCATCTGTCACCTTGGAAAAAATGGATTAATTCACAGATATCTTGTTAATAACTGATAAGATTACTGTATCCGAGCTAGGGTTATTTGTATTGTATTTGCATTAGCCTAAAGGAACAGTCCTTTAATGGTGAGAATTTAGATGATGGGGAAAGCAGATGAGGGAGATATACACATATATATATATACACACATATATATATACACACATATGTATACACACATATACATATACCTATAAGTATGTATGTATGTGTATATTATACACATATACACATATATGTATATACATACACACACACACACACACACACACACACATATATATATATATATATATTTTTTTTTTTTTTTTAAGTGAGACTTTCCCAGCAGCCTCAATTTTTACCACTCAAGCACTCCGTTACTCTGCCTACACAGAAGGCTGGCCTTGGATGCTTCCTGACTGACAGGTAGGGGTCTTACAGTTCAGATCTTTCTGCAGTTCAGATCTTTCTGGTAGCAGAAACTCCTGCTGAGGAAGGAGAACATGATCAAAGAAAAGAAACAAGGCCTAGGAGCCAGATTCCTTCGGTCAGAATGTCTCTAGGTATTGACAGAGGAGGGACATTTTAATAATCGCATGGTTTTGCCCTCCTTCTTTACTTTCACACTGAGACAGAGGAGTTGGGGAATAGAAAGAGGTCACCTCTTCACCAGATACCCTTTTCTCAGGGACTGATCTCAGGTATTTAAACATAGAAAGAAAACAAATGAGTGAAAGTTAAAGAAACAATTTGTGGGAGGGAATAATTCAAGAAAAGTACATTGGACTAGAAAGTAGATCAGGATTATTTTTGTGCATATATGATGGACTAGCTTTGTTTATTTTGCCTACTCACCTTCTCTTTCTAGCACTGACTCCTGGGAAATGAGGAAAACAATTAATCATTTCTTTATAGGAGCTTCATTTGGAGGCATTCACCCTGCTTCTGCCCATTTCCTTCTCTAAATATGATCATAAGGAGTTTCACCAATTTCCTTGTGACCTTACCCTGTGAATTTATTTTTTCTCTTAGAAGTTCTATGCTTTAATGTATATAAAGAATCTACCCCTTGCCATCTTCACTGTACATGGACAATTGTGTGATATCCTTGGTCTAAACATGTTGACTTTTTTTGGATATATTTTAAATGATTAATTATTGGTGGACAACTGAAAGGTATCCCCCTGGCTCATGAAGAAGAAATGACACTATTTTGGTTTAAGAGCACAGTAGGTCAAGGAGAAACCTAGGAATTTAAGCTCTTTTGAGTAGGGACTATTTCATTTATTGTAATTTGTATCCCCAATGCTTATCCCCATACCTGAGATAAAGTAGATGTTTAATTAATATTTATTGATTAATTAGTTGAGTTTAAGCTAAAGATAGATGGCAGAGAAAGAACTAGGAAAATGTTTAATTCAAGAGTTGGACACTAGCAATGAAATCAACTTCTTGAATGGTCTGTTTATTGAAACATTCCAGATTCAGATTAAATACAGACTTCTCAGAGAAATAATCTAAAAACATAGGCCAAGAAAAAGGGGTTTTTGGGAAGCTAAACTGATGCATGTAGATCAGGGATTTTTTTTTTTACACTTTTGAAGAACTTCATGGCAGTCTGGTGAAAGCTCACCATGGATAATGGTGATAATGGTGAATAATGACTTTAAATGCATTAAGTAAAATACATACTGTATTTTGTATTTTATTATACTGTATTTTATTGTATATTTTACATGAAGTAAAAGATTATAAAAGAAACTCATTATGTTGAAATACATTTGTCAAAATAAATTTTAAAAAATTTGCAGGCCCCAAGTTTTAAATATTTGAAGGAAATGCTATTTGTTAGTAAGAGTTTAGTGAAAGTAAAGGTGTAATATTTTTCCCATTCAAGTTCATAGACCACCTAAAACTATACACAGCATAGATTAAGAATTTCTGATCTAAAATAAGGGGATTTAAGAGGGAAAAATTATCTTTTATAGTAAACTGCACCCAGAAATGAAAGGAAGGAAGAGGGCCAGCTCTTAGGCTCCTACCTGAAACAAAAGCTTTCTTTTTAAATATCAATATTCTTCCACTGATGATATATAGCTGAAAATCACAGAACATCACAATCTCTCTGGGGTCAAAATTGCAGGTGACCCAAAGGGCAGAAGAGAGACACAGGGAATGAGAAAGTGACTATGTATTGCCCAGGAAAAATTGTGTACAAAGAAAAAAAAACTATCAAAGAAATGTGTGACCAGGAAAGGAAGAAAATCTGTCATGTAGTAAAAATGAGATATAACAGGTAGAGAGGCCATAAGTTGCCACAAAGTGTTGACAGACTTATAGGAAGACCTATGGTGTCATTCTCCTAGAAAATCTATGGGAGTACGTGGACAAGAATAGCCTGTCAGGAGAAGATATGGATATATATGGCAATCTGCTGTGGTGGAGGGATTATCCACATTGATGAGGTACCATAGACACAGAAATAGAAGTATTATTGAAATTCCTTTGTTTAAGCTAGCACTATTTAGATTCTCAGAGAGATGCCAAACCCATCCTAAAAAAAAAAAAAGTTCCACTTGTAGAAATTTTTTTCAGATGTTTGTGTGGAGAATCTGCCTCCATTGTATTCAGCCTAGTGTATGATAACTGGAGATTCACGAAGCTGAATGGAAATGTCTACATCAAATGACTTTAAGAGAGGAAAATGATCCAACTGCTCTTTCTATGAAGAAGTGGCTAATTGTTATCCTATTTTACAAATGCAAGTTATGAAAAGAAAAGGTAAATGGGTTATCACCCAGGCAACTAGGTGGTCACAATAGATAGAGCACTGGGGCTGGAGTCAGGAAGACCCGAGTTCAGTTCTGGTCTTAGATACCTGTTGTGAGACCCTGGGCAAGCCACAACCTCTACCTCACTTTATTCACCTATAAAATGGGAGTGATAATAATAGCACTTACATTCCAGAGTTGTTATGAGGACAACATAAGATAATATTTATAAAGCATTTCATAAACCTTAAGGCACTATCTAAACACAAACTATTATTATGACAAAAAAAAGAGCCTCTCAGTGATATAACTCCAGTTGGGTTAAGGTAGTATATTCCTTTTAACTCCCATCATTCCTTCTGTAGCTAATGCCTGGGTGGGCATATACATTACTTTGAGCTAGGTGGCACAATGCATAGACCCTGGACCTGGAGTCAGGAAGACATGAGTTTGAATCTAGCCTCAGATATTTACTAGCTGTGCGACCTTGGGCAAGTCACTTAATTTCTGTTTGCCTTAGTTTTCTCATCTGTAAAATAGAGATAATAGCACCTGCCTCCCAGGGTTGTTATAAGGATCAAATGAGATAATATTTGTGAAGTTCTTAGCACAGTGCATGGCTCATGTTGTTTGTTGTTCTTATTGATACTGGATAAGTTTTCCATTTCCTTCTCATTTGACAGATGAGGAAACTGAGGCAAACAGGATTAGTGACTTGCCCAGGGTCACACAGCTAGTAAGTGTCTGAGAACAGATTTGAATTTAGGAAGATGAATCTTCTTCACTTTAGGCCTGGTGCTCAGTGGATACACTGTGCCACCTAGCTGCCCCATATGACCCTTAGCTATTATTATTGCTAGTATTATTATTGTTATCATTATTAATCGACCTCAGTGAGACAGCAATACTGGAAGGGGAGAAGGGGCACTGCCATTGCTCTGTATTCCTGTTGCTATGGCAAAGAACTCTGCTATTCACTCATCTATTTAACTGCTCTATTCATAGCATAGACCAATTCAGAATGCATCACTAATTGATTTCATTTTTCCATCCCAGGAACAAAGGAATATAGTACTACATACTTGTTCTTTGCCTATTTCCAAGGGGCTTAACGAAGACTGAAGAACTAAATCTATACTGGACTTTTAATATTTTCCAATGAGAAATGTGCTATGGAAATGCAAATTGTCAAAGGATAGGATTCTTTTGAGTGTTCCAGGTAGTAGGGTGGTCTATCCCTGGTCTATAAAATATTAACCAGAAATGTAATGAGTTTTGCTTTGAAAGATAATGAATGAGTCTTCTAACAAGCAGGTTGACATTTTGACCATTGCCATGAAGATGAAAACTATTGCAATTGTGTCATCAACTACTTTTGAGTATTGGTGCTGCCATAGACTATAACAAAACACAACCCAGGATTTACAGTCAGGAGTCTTCTGGTTTAAATCTTAAATCACATTTACAAGCCATGTGATCCCAGGGAGGCATTTAACCACTCCCTGCCTCAGGTTCCTCATCTGTAAAATGGGGATAACTGTGGTACTACCCCGTCTCATAAGCATGCTGAAAAGAAGTTGTTTTGTAGAACCTTAAAACATTAAAGAATGTGACTGTTATTGTTAATAAAATGGGAAGTCCAAGAGCAGACATTCAGGCCATACAGGACCCCTGGGACTGGAGTGTCAGTGAGAGCAAGGACAGTATCTTTGGCATGAGTTTAGTATTTAATTGTTGAGAAGACAGACCAGCAATAGAAAATAATTTGCCTTGAGAATCCTCTCCATGGAGAGACCCCCAAAAGCCTTTGCTTAAGTGATAACCTCCCCTTTTTTCTTTTTCTCAAGGTCATTTCTTCCTCACTGGGAAGAGATCCTACAACTAGGGGCCACCTTTCTCTAAGATTTACTTTCCTTTCTGCCTTTTCTCACTCCACCCCTTTCCCTTTGCTGCCCACACCTTCAAAAACAATTTCCGATCTCCAAATGAGGCCTCACCACTTTCCTGTTTCCCTATCCTGTAACTGCACAGCTTCGGAAGAGGGAATTGGTATGTGAGGCCCACAGCTGCCTCTGCCCTTTGAATCAAGCTCAGTTCTGGATCTGGTCCAGGAGAAAAAAGATGCTTTTGAAGTTCTAAAATTGAGAGGGTGGAGTAGGGCTAGGCTAGAGATGGGGTAACTATCCAAGACCTCCTCTCTCATGCTTTTTTTCCCTCTAATCATACAATTTGTCAATATAACCTAATTTGCTAAAGGTGAGAAAATAGATAAGAGTCTATATAAACATACACATATACACATATACATACAAATACATGCTATATAAATACACACAAATGTATATGCACATATACACACATGCACACAAGTACATGTGTATATGATACACACAAATATATATGCACACATATACATACAAATACATATGTATATAGATACACACAATATATGTATATATATATAGTTGCTGATGTAGAATGTCCTTCACTAAATGAAACTAGACAAATCAAGAAGATGATAATAAAACATCACAGAATAAATACATTTTCTAGTCATGTTTAAATAGTGCCACATTGATGGCTTCCTGCTTTAAAAAATAATGAAACTAGAAACGATGCAAGGGATAAGGAATTAGCCAGTAGTTTCACTGGCATATGGAACTCCCAGGTGAGAAACCTCTCTGTGCCAATGCAGGTTGGCACCTTCTCAGTAAAATACAGTCTTAGTTGCCTGAGGTGCTGAGAATTTCAGTTTCAGGTGGCAAACAGTTGTCCAAGGTTACATAGTCAATGTGTTTCAAAGGCAGGACTCAAACTGGTCTTCCTGGCTTTCAGACCAACCCTTAATCCACTATGCCACTTACTACAAAGAATCAAAAATTAACATATTTCTTAGTTACTTTTAGTGGAATAATAACTGACATTTATTTAGTATTTTCAGGTTTGCATAATATTTTACATACACTTTTCTCATTTTATGCTTATCATTCCCATTTTATAACTGTGGTTTAGAGAGATCAAGACACTTGCCCAAGGACTTAGACAACAGGTAAGTGACTGAGACAGGAATGAAATTTAGGTCTTTCTTATACTGGATCTTGTACTCTTTCCACTTCTGTTTTAATCCATAAATAAGCTTTAAACAATATTTGCAAATACTAATATAATATAATATGTTCTAAAACTAATTATAACGTACTACATGACCAACTTCGCAAAATCATTTTCATGCCTGATACAGAACATAGAGTAACTGTTTTTAGAGCTTCAAAGAGACATAGGAAGTAACAAACTGTCCAAATTGCCAGTTTGCCAGTTTCTCTCTCTCTCTCTCTGTCTGTCTCTCTCTCTGTCTCTGTTTCTCTCTCTCTCTCTGTCTCTCTCCCTCTCCCCAAGGGGCTGATATCAGAGGGAGCAATCACTTGTCAAAATACATACACAGAAGATGAATAAATTCCTGGGTGGCTACATCAGAAGCATTATGATGGTGTTTGTCAGTGTTTGGCTCTTTTCCTGTCTTGGTCATCAAGCTTACTCTTCCTTCCCCAATGTTGGGAAATGTGTAGAAACAAGCTTCCTTGTGAGGCAGATAGGTTGGGAGGCCAAGGAGAGGATATTCAGGGTCTCTGCTCCTTTAATCTCTAAATATAAGGCTGGACTTCCACTTGGATAAACATTTTGGCTCTTTCTTAGAGTAAAATTTGTTGGAGTCATTGGCTACAAACTGCAATGCAAGGATGTATTTTCCAAGGTCAAAGTGTTTACTGGTCTTCCTTTACTCTTTCAAGGTCATGGAGTTGAGAGTGGATGGATGTGATATATCAGAAGACATACATCCAAAAGTCTAAATTGTCTCCATCAGGTATTCTGAACCTTTCATTGTGTCATGGATCCTTTTGACAGTCTGGTGATGCCTGTGAACTCCTTCTCAGAATAATGTCTTTTAGATGCATAAAATAAAATGCATAGGATTAAAAAGAAAATGGATTAAATTGAAATAATTATCAACATTTTTTTTAAAGTTCATAGATCCTATGTTAAAGATCCTTGGTCTAGAGCCAGGTATTATCTTTTAAATAAACCATACCATCTTTCAGAGATATACAGCTCAGACCTCATCCAAATTCAAACATAATAAATTTGTTATTTTCCAACAAAGTTGGAAAAAAAGTCATGTTCTGATGCAGGGCTAACTCTGAGAAAGTCAGTGTGGTATAGAAGAGAGAATATTGTGTTTAAAACCTGACAACCAGGGTTTGACTTTTGGTTTGACTTCTTTTACTAGCAGTCTGACCTTGGGCAAATCTCTTAACCTGTCTAGATCTGTTTCATTATCTATCAAATGAGGAGTTGTACTTGGTGACCTCTAAATTCTCTTTTAGCTCTAAATCAGTGATCCTATTATATCACACCACCCCCCAACGCCCCCAATTCCCATTGGAATTGGCAGGTTGTTTCTCTAGAGGGAACTACTCTAAGTAGTTCTAGGATTAAACCTGAGAGGTTAGGTTTTTCTAGTACTGTCCCTCATAAGTCCCAACTTGTGTGCTTCCCATTGATAATCAGATACTTTTCATTAGCTTTTAGAAAAAGTATTTACAAAGCAGATATAACGAGGATAGACGTTACCAAAACAATCTACCACACACAAAGTTCTTGGTGGTGAGTGTGTTCAAACTTAAAGTAGAAAGCTAGTGAGATACTTGTATAGAGAAGACATGTAGTAAAGGTTAACTCGAAGTTTCTAGCTACTAGGAGTCCTTTTCTCTCTTCATAGAGTCTTCATAAGTTCCCTTTAGGTGTAACTTTTGGCTGACCTCCAAGAGTCAGTGCCTTTCGATGGTAATGATCCCTGAAGCTGCTGCCATCTTCCAGTAACTGTCTTTCAACATTTATTTGTATGCAATTCTTCCACTACTACCACTCTGGAAGTTACAGTTATTGACTTGAGTCACTAGTGGGGTGAAGAGGGAAGAGAGAGACAAATAGACAAAGACAGAGAAAGAAACTCTTTCCTCTCTTTTGTCTGTCAGGAGTCCTTCACTATTTGGTCTGACCACTACTCAGTTGACTGGCTCTGAACTAGATTTGTGTTTTTATATGTAGCCTAGAATTGTGTTGGATTCTTTCAGTCAATCACAAGGTATTTTCTCTGTGGTATCAACTATATTCAAAGTTCAACCATTTAACTTCTATCAAATTGATTAAGGATTTATTCATGCCTAGCTTATACTTTTAATTGATTCAATCATGATGCCTGAACCTTTTGCAATTAATTGGGTTGGAGGTGGAGCTCTATCTTTACACTTAAAATTCATTAAATAGTCTAACTGAGGGTTGTCATATGTGCTATACCTTAGTTTTCAAAAAGTCAGAATAAATTTAGTACTAAAACTGTGGGATGCTATTCTTTCAAAGTTCAGAGGTACTTGAAAAGAATCAATGAGATAATGAATGTATAAGAATGTTTTGAAAAATATTATGTAAAGTAAGTATCTGTGATCATTGTCATTATCATTATTACCAGGAATGAGAGGCAGCCTGGCAGCATGGATAGATGCTTGTCTTGGATTCAGGAATAACTGGGTTCAAATGTTGCCCTGCCACTAGCAGGGCAATTGTTGTGTATAGGGTTCTGGTAAGCATACTATTAGATGACAGAGTTGGTTATTACTCCAGATGTTGGAGGCTGGAGATACCACCTTCATGTCCTCCTCCTGCTTGTCAGTGCCCTGATTCTCTCTTCCTACGCCAGCTCTGGCTATGATATTAATTAAATGCAGTGTTCCTCAGAGATAACTATTTTCTACACAATAAGCCCCAATACAATGTTGAAACAGAAAAATCTGGGATACTGTTTAGGATGAAGGTACCTGATGAGGTTGGAGATGAAAGGAGGAATTGATCAAGACAGATTCTCACATAGGTCTCATTGTTTTAATTTTTTTTAATAATAAGACCATAGTATTGTCAAATGCTAGTATAGCTATTGGAATTGTCATTGGCACTGAGGTGGCCACTTTAGTTCCATTTGTACTTTACTCTTACAAAGAGTAAGACCTACTCTTCTAATTCAAACCACAGAGGATTCTGCCGGTGTCCTGCCATTATTCAGACAGTTGGACCACTAAAAAGCTCTATTTTTCCTTCTTAACTAACAAGACCATTGCTTTGTTTGCTTGGGAATTGGCGGTGCATGATGATATAACAAATGATGCCCAGGCTGTACTCCAAAATTGGATGGCAGCATGTCAATAACTGCTCTTCTAACTGAATATGGCTTGATTCCTGGCAGACTCATTCTGTCTGAACTGACACACAGTGAAACTACCAGCAAGATGTTCATGTGACAAGAGCAATCTCTGGAGTTACAACAGCTTTGACCTCTCATTACTTGCCTGTGGTTCTAACCATCTCCACATAAGCACAGATTCGATATTGAAATCCTTGGAGCTCTCATAATTCATCAGAAAATGCTGGCCCTCAGAGATAAGAGCCTAAATTGCTCTCTCAATCAATGTGTTCATTATCTCCAACCTCGTTCTGTTCCTTCTATTGTGTTCTTGCTGATGATAAAATACATCCAAACTAAACCAAAAACACTGGCCCCAGGCTTCTCTCCTCATGGGTCAATAACTCTATATCTGTCTTAACCATGGGGCCTAGTGAAGAAATGCCAACCTAAAGAAGGATGAGACTTCTTTCAGGAAAAGGTCTTCTCTCCTCCTTCCCTTTAATTAATAATTAAAATAAGGCAACAACAAATATTCTGATTGTGAACCATACAAAAGAAATTTTTTGGTTGGACATAAGGGAAGGAATATTTTTTATTTAGCAAAAAAAAAATCTGTACAATATTTAAACTCTTTAATCTTGGAAGTTTCTTCCACTTAGGAGTACTCATCCTTTCCAAATTGCCTTCTATTAACTTATCTGTGTAACTGTTTTCTTGCCAATTCAATTAAATTCAATAAGCATTTATTAATTGCTTACTATGTGCTAGTCTCTGAGGATATAGAATTGAGAAATAAAATATTTCCTACCTGTGAGAGCCTTAAATTCCACTAAAGGGAAACAGTATTACATGTAGATAAGTCGATCCAAAATATATACAACATAAATACAAATTAATTTCTGGGGGGAGCAAGGGAGAGCACTAATGACTGAATGGATCAGGAGAGGCTTCATAAAGGAAGTAGACCTTAAGTTGAGTTTTAAAAAGAGATAAAGATTTCAAGAGATAGAGACCAGGAGAAGGAGCTATTGTTAAGCATGGCGATGGAAGATGAAATTTTATTCATGGAAAATAGTCTGGTTTGACTTGAAAGTAATGTGTGAAGACAAGTAAAATGAAATCAGCCTGAAAAGCTAAGTAGGAATCAGATTGTTACTGGCTTTAAATGTCAAACAGAAGAATTTGCATTTTATCTTAGTTGCAACAGGGAACCCTGAAGCTTTTTGTGCAGAAGATGAGATGATCAGATCTAATCTTTAGGAATATTAGTCTGGAAGCAGTGTTGAGAATGGATGGAGGAGAGCCTGGAGACAGGAAGATCCATTAGAGGGCTCTTGTAGTGACCTACACAAGAGGTAATTGGGCTGCCCTAGAATGGTATCCATAGAACTGGAGAGAAAGTCACAGATGTGAGAAATGTTGTGCAGGTATGATCAGTAAGAAATGACAATTGATTGGGCATTGAGGCTGAAGGATAGTAATAGGTTAGGATGGCTCTGTGATCATGTACTTGGGTGGCCAGAAAGCTGGTGGCACTATTGACCAAAATCAAGAAGCTGAGAATAGGAGTGTGTTTTCAGAGAAAGAATGTGCTATGTTTTAGATATGGTGACTTCCCAAAGGGATATTCACTTATGACAGGGAGAATTTGAGATTTTTTTTTAAGTTCCTAGCATTTAGCACAATACCTTGGATGAAGAGGGATAGGGACTGCATCTATAATTTTTATAGTATACGGAGCTCCTGCATGAGGAAACTCCCCTATACCAATCTAGGTCAATGCCTTCTCTTAGCTGTCTTAGTTGCCTGGGACATTGAGAAGTTAAGTGACTTGTCCAGGGTCACACAGCCAGTATATATCAGAGATGAAACTTGAACCCAAGTCTTTCTGGCTTCAGGGTCAGTTCTCTTTCACTGCACCAAGCTGCCTCTCACCTTGCATACAGAAGGTACTCAATAAGCACCTAATATATATCTGTTGAAATGAAATGACTTCTGTTCTTTCACTCCTAAGATAATCTTCCCTGCTTTGGTGCCTAATCTTGATATGGAGCCAACCTTGGATTCCCAAGGGCCAGGCCACTGGAGCGCCAGTCAGTGTGTGTCAGGTCACTTAAAAGAATGACTTCAAGGATGGACCCCATCAGATGATGGCATGGGAGGTGGAATGTGGGCTGGATTTGGAGTCACAGAGTTTAGATTGAAATCTTAGGCATGCTCTCAATTACCTTGTGACCTTAAGTAACTTGCTTAAGCCTCTGGGCCTCAGTTTCCTCATCTGCAAAAGGAAAGATTAGACTAGATAATCTCTAAGGTCCCTTTTAAATATGGATTTATGATTCCATGAATATTTTGTGGATATCTTACTTTATATTTTCCTCTCAGTGCCCTAGGAATTTTTAAAAAATTTTGAAAATTTCAATAAGGAAAAATGAAGCCCCTGAAGCCTCATGGGACTTCCATGCTACTGCTGCTCATTCCATTTGAGGTTTCCTTACTAGAATGATAAGTATGGGAGGTCTGTAAAACAATTTTTTAGAATTATATGTTTAAAAAATAGATCTCAAAGGCTTTTGTATGGCTGCTTCCCAAAGAGTAACCATAGACACACACCCAACCATGGGCTATGTTAGAAAGGGAACAGCTGTCCATTTCCTTTTTCTCCAGTAAATATATTTAACATACATTGAGGCTGACAAGCTGTGTGATTCTGGGGCTATCACTTAACCTCTCTGGGACTAGATTTCCTTCCATTTATTTCAGCCAACTTTTATTAAGTTCTTAATATGTTCAAATCACCATGCTAGGTGCTACTAGGGGAATATACTGATGAAAAAAATATCCCTGTTTTCAATTTTTTCAAAATATAGATCCTAGTACAGTGGAATTTAAGCACCTTTGTTCTGAGACTCTTCTCCATCTGCAGGTTTGAAGCCTCGTCATTGGACCTCACGATTGAGACAGACAAAGTGTTGACATCCACGGGAAGCTTAGAATCTATTCAGGGAGATAAGATATACAATGTAAATGAACACAATAAAAAATAAAACCTAAGAAGTACATAATAGCAATGCCAGCAAAATGGGTGATGAGCTCAGTAGAAGGAAATGGCATTTTTTTTTTAGGCCATTGGGGTTAAGTGACTTGCTCAGAATCACACAGCTAGTAAGTGTTTGAAGCCAAGATCCTTTTGACTCTAAGACTGGCGCTCTATCTACTCTGCCACTTAGCTGTGCTAGAAATAGCATTTTTTGAATGATGTATCATAGGATCATAAATTTGCAACTAGAAAGGACTTTACAGGCCTTGTCCAGTCTAGCCCTCTTGTGGAATATGATGCCCAGGGACATTGTGACCTACCTCCGGTCACATTGGGTAGTAAACTACCGAGGTAAGATTTGAACCCAAGTCCTTTGACTCCAGAGCCAACTTATGCTATGCAATTTCTCAGGGAAGGTGTCATATAAGAGATAAGCCTTCACTGGAGTTGGACTTTAAAAGATAGGAAAGATTTTCTGCTCTGTAAATTGAAGAGGTAAAAAACAAATCAATCTCTGAAGCTCCTTTCAGATATAAAGTTCTATGATTTTTTTTTTTTGGTATGATATTGACTTTAGGCTAAAACTACTTGAAAACAAATCTGTTGAAAAGTTAGTCCCCTTGTGAAAATTGGCTCAGCCAGCTTATTTCAGAGGAACAGGATTAATACTTATACCCTTATTAGCCAAGTCTCATCCCAACAGGCTAGATTCTGAAGTCCTTAATCAAACCTCACTAAACGTTTCTGTTTTTGCCTAGGGAAGGGCCTTGAAGTCAGCCTCATAATGATTTATGTCTTGTTAGGCCGAGGCAGAGCCAGGTTCTGTCACATGGGTGGCCTAACAGAACTCAGTATTTGTGTCACCACCTTGTCTGGTGACTAAATGTCATTAAGTTTCCCAATAGCTCACTTCTCTTACTCAAACTGCAGTAAGCTCTCCGGAGGCCAGGCTGGCTACTCGGCTTGTGCAATTATACACTCCAGGCCTCTATCACATCCTGGAACTAAACTGTGAGTGAATATAGCCAGGTTATGTCAGACAAAGGACAGCTTGTACTTAGAAGCAAGGAGTTCCCCCAAAGTTTATTACTCAGCTTATGACAACTGATGCAGAATGAGATTCACACATCCGTACCTACCACCAATGAAATAACACACCAAAACATTGAAAAATTCTTGGTCAATGTACATATAGCAGGTCAGAAGATTTCAACAGGCTCATAGATTTAGAGTTAGAAGAGACCTTAAAGGCAATCCAATAAAACTCTATCTTTTCACAGATTGGGAAACTGAGGCAAAGAGTGGTTAAGTGACTTTCCCAGGGTCACATAGATAGTATCTGAGGCAGAATTAGAACTCAGGTTTTCCTGACTCCAAGAGCAAAGCCTGAAACCCTATAGCATGCTTCTTCTCTATAACTGTTAAGACCCTGAGATTCCAATGGAATGTCAGCTTCTTGTGGGCAGAAGCTGTTTTTCATGGTGTCCTCAAGCTCCTGTCACACAGTATCACATATCGAGTTAGCAAATGTTTCCCTTGGTCTTTTTCTAAACTGTCAAAGCTAACTAGCCAATGTCACAGCTTTCAGTGCCATTTTTGTCTATTAATGCCATGAATGTACATGCTGATGTTCTGAACTTTGAAGTTTAAAAAAAATAATTTATTATTATTAATTAATTTTAATAATATTATTATATCAATTATTATTTTATTAAAATAAAATAATAATTATTATTTATAGTTTCAAAGTTTGTGCTTTGAAGTTTTTAATGAAGTTCAAATGCATCATTGCGTCTGAGTCTCAGAACAAACCTGTGAGGCAGACACTACAGTTATTATTATCCCCATTTTAGATAAGGAAACTGAGTCTTGAAAGAACTTCAGTGACTTGTCCATGGACACATAACTAGTATCAAAGGCAGAATTTGAAACTCGGTCTTCCTGAATCCAAGGCCAGCTTTTAATCTATGTATGTTTATTTAAACCAAACTGTCTTCTCAAAAATAGCTCATATTTAGATAGTACATTAGAGTTACAAAGTACTTTCACTGAATGCCATTTATTAGTAATAATGGCTCACGAGAAGCAGGGGCACAGAGTCAGAGTCAGAAAAATCTAGTTTCAAATCTTGCTCCAAGAATGTACTGACTTGGAGATCCTGGGCAAGTCAGTTAACTTCTCAGTGCCTCAGGTGACTTTCTCAGACCATAACTTGAAAAGCAGCTGCCAAAGTGCATTGGTAGATGCAACGTGCTTACGGGGAGTTCTTTACCCCAGTGAAATTGCCATCCTATAGAGCAAAGGTTCTTAATTTTTGTGTCTTAATAGACCCCTTTGGTCATCTGATGAAGTCCAGGGACCACTCCTAAAATTGTATTTTTAACTGCATAGAATAAAATACATAGGATTTCAAACAAAACCAATTATATTGAAATAAAGATGTTTTTATTCCCATCCAAGTTCGCCCCTGAAATCTGTCCACAGACCTCAGATTAAGAACCCTAGTTACAGAACCTACTTAGCTTTCACTGTAGGGTCAGTTCACTTTCCACACAACAAACCTATTAGAGTAGATAGAATAAGTATTCTCCATACTTCAGCTTTACATCCCAACCACAGATCCAAGTATCCACGTACGCCATCCTACCCTCTGTCTACTGTCACTGACTTGATTTTCTCCTCCTGGAGCAGCGGATTCCATGTAGGATCTTTGACCTAGACCTCCATCCCCCAGTTTTCATGAATCCATGCCCTAATTCCAGGGGAAGCTAATATATTAATTTTGAGGGTTCCCATCCTAGGGCTTAACTCAATAGACCGGTGACTGAGTGTAAATATCTACTAGCTGACCTTAGACATCGGATTATGTTACAGCTTTTCATTTTTTTTAGCCTCCCACTCAGGACATCTCCTCATCTTCCTAGATGCCTCCCCTTTGCCACCTTTCCTGAACAAAATTCCCTACTCTGGTCTTCTCTCCCCATGTTTTGTCTTACCTTACTGGAATGTAAATGCTTTGAAGACTGGCTGTCTCTTTTTTTGTATCTCTATCACTTAGCAAGAATGTGCTAATAAATGTTTTTTTTTAAATTTTTTTTTTCATTTAACATATGTGGAAACTGAGGTGTAATGAGGTGAAGTGACTTGTCTGATTTCCCAAAGCTAGTAAGTGATAGGGCCAGGACTCCACCTAATTCTGCAGGCCTTTTCTATTATACTACAGATGCACTAATCAGTTAAACGAGACATGTCCCAAACTCAGCCTCACCTGTCTGGGCTGAGTCCTAGAGGAATGGTAGAACATATTCAGTCCTTCCCCTCAAGAGTTTTGCATCTATATCAGATGGAAAGGCCAGATTTGGGGCCCAATAAAGGTGTCCATATTCTATGACACAGGGCTTTTGATGGGCTAGTTGAGTGGGAATCCTGTTATTCCTTGTGTCTTTCTCCACTGGAAATTTCACCAGGACAAATTTGGCCAAGATGTCAGCCTTGATAAGAAGAGGAGAAAAGCTAGGGAATGATTAGAATTTGGGGTACAATATCACTAACTAAACAAATAAACTTACTCAGTTAAGTTTTGGAGAGGAGAGTACTAGCTGAACATAGGATCTAGAGCTGTAGGAGTTCTTAAAAAGAGCATTTAGTCCAATTTCCTCATTGGAATTGAAGGAGCTGTCAGTTAGTGGCATAACCAGAATTTAAACTCAGATCTTCTGATTCCAAACTCAATTTTCTTTCCACTGGGCAGCTAGGTGGTTTAGTGGATAGAGTGCCTGGCCTGGAGTCAGAAAGACTTGTCTTCCTGAGTTCAAATCTGACCTCATGTGTGACCCTTGGCAAATCACTTAACCCTATTTGGCTCAGTTTCCTCATCTGTCAAATGAGTTGGAGAAGGAAATGGCAAACCAGTCCAGTGTCTTTGCTGAGAAAAACCGAAATGAGGTGACTAAGAGTCAGGCTTGACTGAAAACAATTGAACAGCAACAACGACAAAATTCTTTCCCCTCCATTACAGCAAGCTCCTCTCTCCTCAACCCCTAACCCACTCCTCACAAAAAAGGGCCCAGAAACTCATAAGTGACTTGGTAAAGTAGGCACAACCTTATATGTAGGCAGAGGATGTAGCAGGTTACTAGTATAAACTGAAGAGTTTGAGGATGGTCCAAATATATTGACCTCACTGGTGCCTGAGATGACATATAGTCATTCATAAACCTGGTATACTGGGAAGCACCCTGGTCTTAATTAAGATTATAAATCTGGGTTTGAGTATTGTTCCTGCCACTTATCATGAGAAAATCATTTACCTCTTCAAGCTTGAGGCTTCATCTGTAAGATGGGGATAATAAGATCTTTAGTACCTTCTTCCCAGGGACCTTATGCGTAAGGCACTTTGTAGTACTCTAGAAATGTTTATCAGATTGTATTTGCTATTGATTATCACCCAGAGAGCATGGAGGAGGCAATGAAAGTTGGGAAAGCAAATAGCAAGGGGTGGTGGAGGTCAGAAGATAAACTTGATCTACTTCATACTTTTCCTAATATCGAATCTGGCGTGGAGAAATCTGCTCGTTTTAGCAGCATTGATTACTGACTATATCATGAGGCTTTGGGAAAGGAGCTAGACTTTGAGTCGGAGAATCTGAGTTCAAATCCTGATTCTGGCTTTTACTGTATGACTTTGGGCAAGTCACCTCACTTTCCTAAGTCTCTGTTTCCTCATCTATAAAATGAAGGTATTGCACTAATTGATCTTTCTAAGGTTTCTGTCAGTTTGAACATTCCAGGATCAAGTAGCCATGTTTTGCATCATTAAACCCTTAGCTTGAAGATCTGGACCTGTGACCCTTCTTATCTCTTCCACAAGCTTTCTGTGTGACACTGAGGAAATTAGTCAGTCCTTGCTCATAGAGTATCAATTGATTCCACTCACATGATTAACTTAACACCCTCATACTTTTGGCATCCCCCACATTTGCATCCTTGAGCAGATAAGAAATAGGAAGGCAGGGAATAGTTAACATTTCTATGGTACGTTAAGGTTTGTAGAGTTGCTTCGCATGTTTGTTCCTCATAGGGACTGTGAGGTAGGCAGTATAATTATAGTGCTATTATCCCCATTTTACAACTGTGAATACTGAGATGGAGGGAAGTTTACTTACCCAGAGTCATAATGCTATTAAGTGTCTGAAAGATTCAAATGCAGAGCTTCTTAACTCTAAATCTAATGATCTTTCTGAACCTGATGATCACAGGCCTGCTGCTTTTGATAATCCCCACTTTTTTTTTCTATATCAGCAAGCACAAAGGCCATGCTCCCTGATTTTTTCCTATCAGTTTATTATAGCCACCACTTTTCCTCTTGAGTTGTGTTTCTTGACACACAACTGGCTTGTAGCAGAGGATTAAAGCTTTTTGATTCCTCTGACTTTGTTCTGTTTAATTCCTTTCTGATTAAAAAAAAAAAAAACACAGCCAAACTCGGTATTCTATTACTAATCTCTTCATGGAAAAATAATAGCCATATTTAGCATTTATATAGCACTTTTTCAAATGTGTTTGCCAAGAGCTTTTTACAGAGGAGAAAACTGGGGTAGTCAGAGCCTAAATGACTTGCTCAGGGTCACATAGCCAGTAAGTATATGAGGCAGGATTTGAACATAGATCCTTCTGACTCCATGCCCAGTGTTCTATCCAGTGCTCTACTTAGTTGCTTTGAAAAAAAAAGGAGGGAGCTAAAATAGCAAATGGAAGAATTTATATGTTTATAGAATTCTTACTGGTTAAGTCTGGTCTACCTGCTCATATGCAGGCAATGTGTTTAGTGTTTTTTAAATGCATTCTTTGGGGTGAGCTTCTTCTGGGCATTGGCTTTGGATTTAGCTAACCCAATTTTGTCTGTACTAGATGCTAGATCAAATTCTAGACCTCTAGCTTAGGCATATGTAGTTTGGTAAGTCTGCTCAATATCTCAGCTCTTCTAGACTCAAGGGAGATCAAGAGAGATAATATATGTATAAACCACTTCTCAAACTTTAAAGTGTTATGTAAGTGCTATTATTAAAGTGCTATACAATGCTGGGTGTCTGGTACCAGACAGATACTTTCTCCTCTGGCCTGCATTATGAGTTGTCCTCTGAACTTCTGGACTATTAGGAGCTTATAGTCACCTTGCCCATTCTCTACTTCAGTGGCTATGGGTTCACTGAAGTCCTGTCCTTGCTCCCTGGTTCCCTAATCAGTGCTTCTTAAACTGTGGGTCATGACCCCTTGGCCAGCAGTAAAAGGTTCTGAATGCACAACGACCAAAAATTAATTAAAAATCAAACATGTTATGAATCCGAGGTGTTTCTGGCACTGTGTTGTATCGTATAACTTCACTACAGCCTTGGTTCTGAACACAAAGCATGCACACTTTGCATTTGCATATGCCCCCAGACCATGCAATGCCAATCAACATTGTTGAAATCAGAAAAGGGGTCCGTTGAGTGGAAAAAGTTTAAGAAGTCTTGCCTAGATAAGAAAGTCTCTTCCTTTTGCAGCCTACAATGATCTTTCTCCTGGGCTTTAAGCCTCCAGCCTTTACCTGGCAATGATTTCCCTCACTGCTCTAGAGATGTCATTGGCTTTAAGCCCTGGGAGTTCTTTCTCCCTCTCACACACAGAGATATTATCCCATTCTTATCCTAATGAATGATAAGAGGTTAGATTAGTTTTTGACCTGAATTATTCTCTCTGGTGATAGCAATGTCAGCAGAGGGGAAAAAAGAGAAGAGTGGAAGAAAGGAAGATAGGTAGAGGAAAATATGATGATACTCTATCCAATACCACATATAATATCCTGAAATGAAGGTATTAGGACAGAGGTCTTGAAACATACACCTTTGTTCAGGCATGGGAAAATGCAAAGCTAGGGCTGGAAACAATGAGACACTCAAAAGAAAACACAGAGACTGACATAATAGCCCAGAACACTTTCTTTTACTACTGAGGGAGTACAATGGGCTGGGGAGGATAGCCAAGCAGATATCTAGCATATTTACTTTGCTTCCTGCTTCTACCCTTTAATGACTATGACCTAAGAGAAGGCCCTTTTCCTTTCTACAGTAGCTATTGATTATTTTCTATTTCATAGTGAATATTTTTATGAGGCGCCAAGGCCATGCTTACTTCACTCCTCACTCCTCAGATGTTTTCACCTACAACAGACTTCTTCATAACAGGGATTTTAACTGTGTACCATCTATGGATTTTTTTTTTTTTATTGAAACAAAATAAAGACATGAGACTTAAAAGATCTTTGTAGTATAGTTATGTTACACCTGCTACACAATTAGAAAATAAATTATCTTTTTCCCGATTAATGTCTCTAACCAAATAAAGAAAATGATATCCTGTTTTCTATCTCCTTAATGCATTTACCATGCATTTTTATGCATTATCACTTCTTGGATAATCTTTCTCAGGCCAAGGACTGTATCTTATCTAAAATTTTGTCTCCTCCAGGACTTACCAAAGTTTCCTTCCCACAGTTAATATGTCATGAATCTGTGATTTCAGCACCCTGGCAAAAGTACAGTAATATTATATTTATGCAGTACTTCAAGGTTTACAAGTTTAACAAGAACTTGTTACTAAGTTACTAAGAACTACTCTCAGTCACTTTTTGAGGAAGATAGGACAAGTAATATTATTTCCATTTTATAAACGAGGCGACTGAAGTTCTGAGAGGTTAAGCTATTTGTCCATGGACACACAGCCATTGTTAGAGGCCAGACCTGAAAGCCAGTTGTCTTGACTCCAAGCCCTGTCACTCTCTCCACAATGCTTCTAACACAGAGCTTGGAGGAAACCAAATACCTCGTTGTGATCTTCACAAAAAGCCTTTAGCTTTGTAGAATACTCGGTTGTTGTTTTGAAAATGATGAAGCAACATTTTATTGCTTTCCATAGTATTCTGTGAATTACACATTTTTGTACTTGCTCAGCTGGTGTGATGTTGCTGTTGTTTGTTTCACATGTGTGTGACCTATCTTCCCAATAAGGAAAATGTTCCATGAGGACAGGGACTGTCTATTGTGTAGGCTTCTCTGTGCCAAGCACAGAACTGAGTACACAGGAAGTGATCAATAAATACGTGTTGAATTCAGTTTAATCACATTAAGGATTTATTTTAGCCTCCTTTCCTAATTTACTGTCCAATCCAAAACTTACAAAACATTAAAAATTGCTACTTTCCTTATCTATCAGATTTCTTCTTATTCAGTCTCATCAAATGTGAGAATGACCTACTTAGATGAAAGCAGAATATTCCCTCCCTACCAATTTTGTGCCACTAGCTTGGAAGAGGGAGGCTGGTAATGCTTATGACTTCATGTTATTAGTTGGCAGGGAGGCAGAAAGGGTGGATAAATGAGGATCAGGATGTTCCAGATGAGAAGGTTCAGAAATCACATTCAGGTCAGCATGAAAACAATTAAAGTAATCATAGGCTGCTTTAAGGGAGTCATGGTGCCCAGGACTAGGGAGCTAGTAGTCCCACTGTACTGTGCCTTGGTCAGATTATATCTGGCATATTGTGCTCAGTTTGGGGAGTTATGTTTATTGTTTTTGCTAGGCAATGGGGTTAAGTGACTTGCCCAGGGTCACACAGCCAGTAAGTGTTATGTGTCTGAGGTAGGATTTGAACTTAGGTCCTCCTGAATCCAGGGCAGGTGCTCTATCCACTGACCCACCTAGCTGCCCCTAGGGAGTTATGTTTAGGAAAGAGAAGATGGAACATTGGCTAGAAGCCAGCCAGGATGGTGAGAGGACTGAAGGCCAGAACATATGACTCTTGGACATGGGAATGTTTACCTTGGGGAAGAGAAGACAAGGAGAAACTGGTAGCTACCTATAAACATTTGAAGGATTCTCATGTAGGAGAGGGATTAGAGACCACAGGTTCCCGAAGTAGGTGATACCGTCCTCTGAGGGACGGGGGCTAGAATGATCTAGGGTGGAAGCAGTAGCCTCAGGTGCAATTGGGGTGTGTTGGATAAAAATAAGGGGGTGGTGGAAGCATAAGGAAAGAAGAGAAGAGAGAAAAATTTTGAAAAATCATTCATACATGTTTCATCATTCATGCATGTGTAACAGAGTTAGAGTCATAGATTGCATTATTTTCCAAATAAACACACAAAATTCAAGTTGTAACCAATCAGTGGTTAAGTACTCCAACAGGTCTTAACAAGCAAGTGTTGCCAGGTGAGCCTGTTGCACATTATGGGAAAGTGCAGCATACATTGGCGGGAATATGTTCGTGTAATGATTTGTTTACAGTACAGTACAGTACTATACAGTTACATTATGCAATATTATGTTATCAAAATTTCAGTGCAGGAAAACCCCCCACAAATTTACAATAAATTATTAAATTTAAGATGCATGATTTAAAAAATTATATTTTTTGAAATGATGCAAATTTTATAAAACAAAATGCTAAAGGGTTAAAGAAAGTAGATTTCCAGGGGAGTGATGAGTAATTTTTTTTTTAAAGGAGGCAGAAGACATCCAAAGAAAGAACTATGGAGTTTGAATGCAGATCAAAGCATGCTATTTGCTCTTTTTTTTTCTTCTATTTTGTTTTGTTTCTTTTTTCTTGTGTATTGTCCTATTGGTTCCAATTCTTCTTTGCAACATGACTAATGTGAAAATATATTTAATAGGAATGTTTATGTAGAGCTTATATCAGATTGCACACTATCTTGAGGAGGGCAGCGGGGAGTGAGGGGGAGAAAATTTAAAACTCAAAAGCTTATGGAAGTGAATGTGGAAAACTAAAAATAAATTAATAAAATTTAAAAAAAAAGAAAAGAAAAGGGGGAAGGAGGCCAAATAAATTTGGGAACCTCTAGATCAGACCATTCTCCTTATACTCAGAGGTAGAGCTAGGAGCAGTGGGTGAAAGTTTCGGAGGGGCAGATTTATGTTTTATGTAAGGAAAAAATTTCCAAAGTAAAATAGGTTTTCTTGAAAAATAGTGAGTTTCCTTTCACAAGAGATCACCTAGTTAAGGCTGGATGAACACTTTCTGGGGATATTATGCATACTTTTTCCCCTCAGACACATCTTGGACTAGATGGTCTCTCAACTTCCTTCCAAATCTGATCTCCCATGATTATGGGAATCAAACTGACCTTTCTTAGGTTGCCTAGCCTTGCTTTTACTTCTGATACCTTACTTGTTTCTCATTGCTTCCTGGCCCAACCCAAGTCATTCCCATGGTTTTGTGGAAGTTCAAATAACAAAAAAACTTGACCTTCTCTCTTATTGAAGATAGTTTCTGGTTTCAGGATTGGATTTTTCTCTATACAGGGAGGGAAGAATGATTAAGTGGTTCAAATCCTGGACACAGTTTGATTTGTTTTGGGCTTTGACTTGCTGTGTAAATTTGGCTTCTTCAACTGACTCACTGTGTCTCTCTCTGAAAAATAGAAACACAATCATCCCCCCACACGCCACCCCCACAAAGAACACTTTCTATTCCTCAGAGAAAGACAAGAACAAGATAAAATTACCATTAAAGATGTTATGCTAATGATGACATTGATAACACAACACACTACATCTTCTGTTATCGATGGACAGATAGATCTGTGTCTATTACTGTTATAATCTCACGTGTGGTCCTTGTTAGAGATGAGTGACTGGGAAAGCTGTATCTTTGCCTCAGTGCCTAGGCTCTTTGGTCATTCTCAACATATTAATGATGTTATTAATCAAGATAACATCTTGGGTTCTTGTGTATGTGTGTGTGGGGGCTGCCCAGGAGCACAATACTTACAGTGTAGTGGAGCTGAAGAATGTTCTTTGCCTAATATCCCAGCAAGATAGATTCTAATTTGTACAATATAAGTAAGAACTCCCTAAATCATCTCTTTGATTTTAGAAGAAATTGCAATAACCCACTCAAAGGGTTATAAAATGGAAAACCTTTGCTATTTTGGTTAAAATGGTACATTTTCCAACTAGAATATTACAATATTTCCAAAATATTCAGCTTAATGAAATTCAATTAAATTCAGCTAATATTTCTTAATTCAATTCAATTCAATAAATAATCATTCCTTAACTGTCTGCTCTAGGTGGTAGGGAACTTGTGCCCTTGAGGCCTTTTATTACGGGGATTTGTTCTTTGAAGTTTGGATTCAGTCACAGGGCTTTACTTGAGGACCTGGAGGGCCACATGTGGCCCCCAGGCTGCAGGTTCCCCACCCCTGGTCTACTCCATGCCAGGCATTCTGTTAAGTACTGAGGATACAAAAAGAAAAAAAAAAACTAAACAGTTTTTCTCCTCAAGAAGCTTACATTCTCCTAGGTAGGGGGGATGGAAAAACATATACATAGATAATTAAATACTAAATATTTACAAAATAAATAGAGTAATTTGGGAGCAGTGGAAGTTGAATAATAATTTCAAGGGTATCAGGAAAGGCCTCTTGTAGAAGGTGGTCATTGACTGAGTTGTGAATGGAGCTCAGTGCAGAGGTAAGAGAGAGAGCACTCCAAGTTAGGGCAATAAGTCAATTATTGTTGTTGCTCTTACCTCATTCTCAAAGAGGACCATGACATCAAGAAGGAGATGTCATGACTTTCAAGTGAAATGAATTTAAGTGAGGGAGGGCTGTGCAAAGTCATCGTCCTTACTCTTTCCTCCACAGCCATCTAGGCTCAGTGGCAAGATATAGATCAGGATGATTAGAGATGGCCCTGGATACAGTGGGAGGCCTTAGCCTTTTTTAACTAAGGTTTTTCTCAGGTGTCAGTTTGTCCAAGGCAATGCCCATTCAGTGATTAAGACTAGGTAAAAAATAAGGCAAAAAAATGGCCTCTTTTACCTAGTCAAAAAAAATAAAATAAAATCAATCTGGGAGGGGAACACCTTCAGGGTTTCTGGTCATAACAGAAACAATTGCTATTTACACTCTCTATAAATTTAAGGGATTAGGGAAAGCTTTGTGGAAGATGTGGCACCTGAGCTGAGCCTGGAAGGAAGATGAGGATTCTGAAAGGGGAGATGAGGAAAGACTGTGCTCTAGTCTAGGCATTAGGAGACAGTCTGTGTGAATATGTAGAAGTGGGAAATGGAATATAGAGAAATAGAGGGAGCAGTCAGTTGATTAATTTGACTAGAGCATAGAGTGAAAAGCTCGAGGCGAAAATAAATTTGGAAAGGTAAGTTGGAGTCAATACTGCCAGAGGCCTTAAGTTCTAGGCTGACAGATTTGTTTGATGAAGGTGTGTAGCAAGCATTGATTAAGCACCAACTATAACCAAAGAATTATTCTGGCATTATGAATCAAGAAAAGTGAGTAATGAGATCCCTGCTTCTAATCCTATTAGATTGTCAGCTCCATGAGGGGAGGGGGCATGAATCTTTTTATTTTTTTTAAATCTCCCCAGCACCTAATACATTGTACTATAGGAAGTAGGTGTCTAATTTGTTTAATATTTGTTGAACTGAACTGAAATTTACTATCTAGTAGGAAATATAATACAAGGACACACATCATTCTAGTGTTCATTAAAATGTGATGAGCCCAAGGGAGATGTAAATCAAATATTAGAAAAGATTTAAAGCTGAATAGATCATTTTTAGATTATGGTGATAAAATTGTTTAGAAAATTATTAATACTGGGCCAGTGTGGAACACATGGGAGCTGGCAGGAGGAGGCAGTGCTGCAATTGGTCCAACATTTGGAGGTGACAGCCCTCCTGTGAGGGGGCAAGGATCTCACCCTCCTGCAACTGGGGTCATGTCTTCCTTGCCGATCTCTGAACCTTACTTAGTTCTCTCTTCTGGACCAGACCAGACAGATGTTGTGATCAGACACTTTGTAAGGGCCCTTGTACCTCTGATCACCTTGATGGACAATGAGGACTAAAGGAAAAGCTGCCCCTGCTCTTGAGGAACTTAGAGTCAGCATACTGTGGGGCGCATGTACCGAGCATGAGCTAAGCTGTCATTAGGCAGAAGCTGAAGGAAGGCTCCTGTAAGTTACTCATGCTGCTCTTAGGTGCCCAGCAAGGACAGAAATGATGAACAGGTGGATTTCAGAAAAAAACCTGGAAAGACTTACATGATCTGATGCAAAGTGAAGTGAGCAGAACCAGGAGGACATTGTACACAGCAGCAGCGACACTATTGTAACTTGATCAACTGTGAATGACTTAGCTATTCTCAGCAATACAATGATCCAAGATAATTCCAAAGGACTCATGATGAAACACGCTATCTGCCTCCAGAGGAAGAACTGATGGAGTCTGAATGCAAATTGAAGCATGCTATTTTTCACTTTCTACATTTTTTCATGTTTTTTTTTTTCCTTTGGGTCTGTGTCTTCTTTTACATAACTGATATAGTAATGTGTTCTGCATGACTGAACACGTATAACCTATAACAAACTGCTTACTGTCTCAGAGAGGAGGAGGTGAGGGAGGGAGAGAGAAAATTTGGAACTTGAAATTTAAAAAAAAATGAATGTTAAAAATTGTCCTTACATGTAACTAGGGAAAAATAAAATACTATTTATTAAAAATTATTAATACTGATTGCAATATGGACTGTCACAACTTTTTAGTTGTCATGATGACATCAAAATTCCACTAATGTCCTTATATTCCTTCCCTTAGGATAATGAGATTAGGTTGAGCTGAGTCAGACCTTAAGGCCCATACTGAGATCTTGCCTTATGGGGGAACCTTGCTCAAACTTGATCTAGGCCTTTCAGGTCCTTGCTCCCTTCCATTGGAATTCATGGCATGAATGAAGTGGTTCACCTTGATTGGATTGACTGGGATCTCATAGGTAGGCCTTGCTACCTTGTGCTATCTCCTCCTCCTCTCCCCCTAAAGGTATGAGCAGTTTTTGCATGGGTCTTGGAGTTGGGAAATCCATCAGACATCTCTGTGGCAGGTGGCAGGTTTGCTACCTTGTTATCTCAATTAAAGATGCTTTATTCTTCAATTCATTGCTTTGATTTATTTCAGGACTTGACAATGAGTAGAAGGAAAAGCTTTTGTCTTTTGTAAACTTTGGAGTAATCTTGGGTTGAATTATTTTAATTTTTTTTAAAGGTGACTGGTACGGTATCTCATGTTTTTTTATTTTTTTATTTTTACATTTCCCTTTTCTCACCTGGTTACATGGCATTGTGGGTGGACCACTCACAATCTTGCTTTACCAACAGGATTTGTGATTGGCTGAAAATGGGTCAGGGATTGGAGAATAGGTGAATGAGCTCAATCCAACTCAGGTAAGTAGAAAAATTCTGAAATTATGTGAGGGTTTTCTTGGACCATTTTCATCCAGGATCCACATTCAAGGATACCCTTCCAAACTATATATGGGGAATTGAAGCTAGATGGAATAACTTAGAAATGAATTATTGTCTAGTTTAGGCCTAGGGTTTTCTTTTATAATAAATTTCAATTATCTTTACCAGGTAAATTATTTTTGAATTTTTATGGTAAATAAATGTTATAAAATGTTGTTGTCTGGAATAAATAGTTGCCGAAATAAGAAGGGAAAGAAGAAAATAGGTGTGATAGCCAGATATAGAGATATGATCTAAGTAGCAGGAGAAGGAAGAAAAAGAATTAGGGTTTGACTAGAATAAATCCATTAACCTTTGTACCCTAGTAGGCTTAGGGGGCCAGGAAAGTCAGGAGGTTCCTTGAGTTAGTAATCTTGGGGCCAAAGGCAAAGATCCTTTGGATTGTCTCTAAGAAGGAACTGGTGCCTCCTGGGAGTTAACATGGATTAACAAGGCCTGATGCCCAGGGCTCGACCCTTTACTGGGGCTTGTAGAGAAGGTTTATTGAAAGAGATGGCACCTAAATTGGGCCCAATTTGGGAAGCAATACAACATAATGGAAAGCCTGCTAGATTGAAGTAAGAGGACCAGGATTTGAAATGCAACTTGACCACTTGCTATTATTTGTGTGATCTTGGCAAATCACTTTACCCTTGCTTGGTCTCATTTTCCTCCTCTGTCAAATGAGGGGCTAGGACTAGATGGTTTCTAGGTTCCCTTCCAGCTTTAAATCTTTGATCCTTGGAGGATGGGAAAGATTTCAACAGGTAAAGATTGGAGAGGATTTATCATTCCCATTATGGGGGATATCATGAAGCCAAAAAAAAAAAAGACTTCAAAAAAAGATGAATATGGCTGATGATGAATTGTCTATAGTTTAGCTGAAACATGAGGGGAAAAAAATGAAGGGGAGGATAGAGAGATAAGGTGGAAAGTTGCATGCCTTTTTGGTTCTTCCCAACGATTATCATTAATTGGATGATGCTTTGATACCTTAAAGAAGTCATTCACTGGCACTGAAGACAAGATGGACCTCTCCTGTAATAGGAGTAACACACCTCATAAACCATGCAACACCTCCTGGAGATATCATTGCTAGGGAACGGGGGAATAGGACCAAATTCCAGACTGATTCATTTGATGCAGCCAGCTATTTCTCCAAATGGTTTGTTTCCAAGATAACCCACAGCACAACCTGCCAAGCTCTCTTCTCCTGAACTTTTGAAACTATGAGCATTACAGTTGAAACTTAATCCATCTATTTTTACCTCATTTACCCCCCACTAACCAGAATCAGCTTCTTTCTATAATCTATCTGGCACATATGGAGTCATTGGAGACGCTCTAAGTCTTTTTCTCTAAGTCTTTTTAAGCCATTTTTTCCTAAGGACAGGAGTTCATTTGGCTGGGGGCATGAATTCCAGTTCACAAGTTTCAAGCTCATTTCATCATAGATAACACTCAAGCTGTTGAGGAGAGACTTTGCCAACAGCTTTTTTTTTTTTTTGTAAATTTTATTATTTATTTTAAACTTAAGTACAAAACAAGAAAAGAAAAAAAAAATGCCACGTACACAGCAGGACATGAGAAGATTCAATATAAAACGAAAATTTTCCATTTCAAGAAAAGCTATATAATAACTACAACACATTGTTTTCAAAGCTGCCCAGTTTTTCTTTACTTCCTTATAGGTTTTCCTTTGTTCTCGGCTATGCGCTTTTTACTTTATTTTTTCTTTTCCCTCCCCCCCCAATTTCTCCGCCCTTGCCCTAAAGAAGGCTACAATTAAGAGTGTGTGTGTGTATGTGTGTATACAAGTATAGATACATATTTATTAGCATACACATGTATACACACATCCACTCATATACATAAATGTAAGACTGTACTACGCTTATTTCCACTTGTCATCTGTTTCTGTGAAGGTAGATATCATCTTCCTTCATAAGTCCAAGTCTTGCCAATAGGTTTTTTAAAGTCTAATAATCCATTCATTTAACAGTGGTATGTTTGTCATGTTTTACTAGCTCATTTCACCCAAATTTAAAAAACATAACAAAGAAAGACGATGACTTGAACATAAGCTGTTGTAGCTTGAAGTTAATCAGTCTTAACTGGGTCTATGTTATCCTAGGCCCTTTGGTGAATACAAAACAAAGAGAAGATGTGGAAGGACATCAGCAAGCCAGAGGGCATTTAAAAGAGGGCAAACAACGTGTTGAAGTACCCTGAGAACATTCCGTATTAGGATCGATGCAACCAATCAATCAGCCAACAAAAATTATTAAGTTCTTACTCTGTTCCAGACACTGGGCTAGCTACTAATGATACAAAGATAATAAAAATCATTCTCCTTTAGGTGGTATAGTGGTTAGATCTCTGTTCTGGGAATTAGGGATACCTGAGTTCAAATCCAACCTCAGTCACCTACCAACTATGTGACCCTAGGAAAGTTGGTCTCTATCTGCTTCAATTTCTTCATCTATAAAAAGGAAATAATAATAGAATCCCAGGACTATTGTGAGGATAAAATGAGATATATGTAAAGATTGCTTTGCAAACCTTAAAGTGTCATAAAAACACTAGTTATCTTTATCATCAATAAGGGAGATAACACAAATAAATAATCTGGAGTTTCAAGGTTAATTTTGGAGATCAGTGTATTGTGCCATATATACTTATCACAAAGACTTTTGTGCAGGAGGCCATATTAAAGGTATAGTTGAGGGTGTGTATAACTGGAGAAAGAAGGTATACCAGCCATGAAGCAAGATTGATAGGTAAATGTTGAATAGCCTGAGCCATACATTTAGTTTCATGAAATGCTAAAAGACCTCGAGGAAGGCCTTCAGTACATTGAGGAGATAGACCATATTTATGGAGGGACATGGACAAAAGGTACACAGGATATGAGGTGTGTACAGATTGCAACCTACACCAGCAGAGAGATCATGCCCATTTAAAAGATCCTTAATCTATTAGAGTAGCAAAATATATCAATAACCATAGTTCCATATGTTTTCAAAGAGACATCAATACTCCTTTTTTAAAATATTACAGGCAAATTGGTTTTCAAAATATAAATGTTTCAGATACCTTTTATCATTCATTCTTCATTCATTCAACAAACAAGGGTTTGCTGGCAAATGTTTAACAACCAGCTCTCCAGAAAAAAAAAATTAAAGTGCCACTAACACACTTTTACATTTAATTTCCATTGTTAACACTTTCTTAAGTCTAGACAATTAATAAAAAAAATCAAGCTCTGATTTGTAGTGTTTTCTAATTTCTATGGTGTAAATATTCATAATGAGTATTTAATGATAGGCCCTTAGAGCTGGCTCCAGCTCGCCCCTGCTCCAAGTGCTGACAATCAATTTCTTTACTAAGGAACTTCTTCAGAGCCAGTGAAAGACATCTCAAAGGTAAACTCTTTGAGACTGGGTAACAGAACTCTGAAAAAAGGTGTTTGTGTTTTAGTCGCAAATACCATTCTTCTCTTTCCTTCTCCTCCCTTCTAGTTTCCAGAATAGGAGAAACTTGACAAATTAAGCTCTTCAGCAACCAAGTGAGAGGCTCAATAGCTTCTTTCTACTTGCATATCAGTGTTTCATAAGATGATAGAATGGTGTGGTGGGAAGCATACCGGTCTTAGAGGTAGAAAATGGGGTCTAAATTCATCTCTTCCACTTTCACATGCCCCTTTTCCTCCTCTGGGCTTCAGTTTTCTTAAATGTCAAATAGCACACTAGATAACTAGTGATCACTATGGTCTCTTCCAGTTTTTAAAACCACAGTAGCAACTTCCTCATGTGTATCTACTGGTATTGCTCTGTTTTGACTACCAAACACTGATTCATCTTTGGTGAATTTCTCACTGCTACTGTACAGTCAAACATCTAGGGTTTTGCAATAGCAACACTACTTTCCCGATTACTCCCATGTCATGCGTGAAAGGAGACAGGAATGAAGGAAGTGGGCAACAGGACTTCATTTTTCAGTTTGTATATGGAATGCAAAGTTCGAGTCAGGGCTACCAAAATAATTTTGTAACTTCTTTCCTTCGCATGGGATAAGATCGCCTTCTTTGACCTTATGAGTCATCTTTTAAGACACTTGTTAGGAAAGTGATGAATATTCAGACAACTGAAATAAGGAGACAGCAATGGTGGTCAGTTGTGCAGAAAGAATCCTCTCATATAGAGGGATATGGCTATGGGTAAGTCACATCATGATTAAAGTGTTCACTGTGTTAACTTTGTACAGGATCGATTGTGTAATTTAGTTATTTGACATCAATTTTACTGAAAGCTGAAGCTTATCCCTTTATATAATAAAACTTAAACTTTGATTTTACCTAATTTTCATGGAAATCTGTATTATATACATGTTTTTCTGCTTTCTTAAACTGAACAAACCAAACATAACCTTTTCTTGATGACCTAGAGTCATCACTGAGAGCATTTTATTCAACAAACAGTTATTGAGTGTGACTCTATGTCATTTTACTGTAACTTTCCATAGTGAAGCCCTCAGAGACTATTGAGATGGAGCTATTTGCCCCTTCTGAAATGGCCCTAGATTTCCATGTACCTTGAGATATTTATTTCAAATTTTTATAGTTTTTTTTCTCTTCCATAATTCACTTTTGCCAGTGGTCACTATCAGTATCCCTGTTGTAAGCAGTACTCTTTTCCCCTTTTAATTGATATTTGTAATTTCTAGTGGGTTGTGACACCAGATTATCAAGTTTGTCAAATTAATATCTAAATTGAGAATAAATAGACTCTAAGTAAGGGTTTGAGTAGGTTCTCATCAATAAAATTTTAGTGTATAGCTTCCCTCCCACAAAGTGTTTCCTATGCATATGCTAAGATGATTCAGGAATTTCTTGATAAATGACAACCCAGAGGTAAATTTGTTGCATAATCCTTGAATTATCAACGTTAAACTAGGCATCAATCGTGCTCACCAAAGGTATTCTTCACATTATGGACAAAGTCTTCCACAGAATGTAAATGATAGATTTCCTTAATAGATGGTGAGTTACAAACAGATGTTCTTATTCATGAAGGACATTTTGCTGAATTCATAAAGCTCCAGAATACTATCCATAGCTACTCAAGATTTCTGACAATCCACACAGGACAAATTGAGTGGATAAAAAATACAAGAGGACAGAAAGGACAACCGGTTGAGTCCATCTACCATTAAGTATGTCATGACTAGGTACCATATATGGACAATGACCTGGGCCCAGAATTGAATAGGGGGAATAAAGAAATTTGGGTTGCATTTGGGAAACTACATATCATCCCAACCTACTCTCTGACACAAAAACTCAACTTTATCTGGTGATGCTAAATAGCTTCAAATCATAGAACAAGATATCTATGAAGAATCAAGACTGTGTATGACCCAAAGAAGAAAGACACATAGCAAGTAAGAGTAGGCTGCAATAAATCATCAACAATGACTTGCAAGAATAAAGAACAAGTAGTAAGAAGGTGATCGTCTTATTGTCTAGTCTTGCTGTCCATGGTAGTCTGTGCTGGTCAGACTACATTTTAGGACAGACATTAATGAGCTGGTCAGTGTACCTAGGAGTGCAATTGGGGGTGGGGAAGAGCTGTGAGTTTATGCTATTATGAGTGTTGATTGAAGGACTAGGGATGTTTATCTCAATGAAGAGAAGAAACAGTAGGGATAGTTGCCTTCTCATATTTGGATTCTGTCTTATAACAGAGGGTTACTTGTTTAGCTTGGCCCAAAAGGGCAGAATGAGGAGCCGTGGGTGGAAGTGGCAAAGAAGAAAACGTATATGCCATTCCTAGTGTAAGGAAGAAACAAACAAAATAAAACTCCCTAATAATTAGAGCTATCTAAAAGCAGAATAATCTTCCTTGTGGTATGAATCCTCTCTCATTTGAGATCTTCAAGGAAAGGACAGATGACCATTTGTTGGTTACATTTCAGCAAGGTTTCTTTTTCAAGGTATGAGTTGAACTAGATGACTGCTGAAAGCCCTGACAAATATGAGTATATAGGACTTTATGTTTGCTTGTTTTGGTCTGGAAACTGGTGTAGAGAATTCCTGCTGTGGAAACTCCCTCTATCAAGGAAGGTCTGCTACACTTCTGTAACTTAGAGAGTTTCCTGATTCACTGAGAAATGAAGTGACTTGCCCTCCTGGGCAAGAACCACCATGTGTTAGAGGGAGGTTTTGAAAGCTAGTCTTCTCAATGTCCAAACTGACTCTTTTGGCTACACTGCCTGTCTTGCATAAGGATTGTGATTTGAAAAGTATATAATCAGAAAAGGAGGTGGGATGGTCATATAGCAAAAGTAAGGGACAATAGAGGGAACACCTCAGGGACCCCCAAAAAAGGTCTCCAGTGTATTAGAAAGATCCTTTCTGTAAAATTTATGATACAATATGTACAAGAATCACACCACCATCATCATAACTAGCATTTGTAGGTATTTAAAGTTTGCAAAGCACTTTTTACAAATATCTCATGTTATCCTTACAACAAATCTGGAAGGTAGGTGCCATTATTATCCCCACTTTACAGATGAAGAAACTGATGTAGACAGATGTTAAATGACTTGCCCATGAATGCACAGTTAGTTTCTGAGACTGGATTTAAACTCAGGTCTTCCTCTATCTACTTAGCCACTTAGCAGGATGAGAAGGCATGGTCATTTGACTAGGCCAGTACCTGAAAGACAGACAAAAGTTACCCCAAATTCAAATTCACAAATGCTTCTCACTAGAGGATTGCCCACTGGGTGAGAACATTTTGGCATCTGTCCCTGACAACTCATGAAGACCATCTATTATGAAAGGCATGTTGATGCTAATAACATTAATTGATCCTTAAAATATTGACATATTGTAAAAGAAATGTATAAGTCCCTTGAGAATCAAATATGACTAACACATACATCCTGGCCTTAACCAGTTTATGACCCAGAAGGGGAAAATATATGTGTATTCATTTAGATACTTCATTGGATCCATGATTTCATGGATGTGACCACTTCTTCCAACGAGATAGATCTCAATTTGAACATGCCTTCTTATCCTGCTAAGTGCCAACAGTGCATTAATATCTCATTTTCCCTACATCCCCTAGGGCAGGTGTTTTCTAAGACAGTGTTATTATAGTTACCTTTTAAGAATTTGAAAATTGAAAAATAGTGGATTTGGCCATGTGGCAACTTATTCTTTTTCCAAAGTAGTTAGGGCCTGAAGGGAAGAGAATTAGCTGTATAACTGAGTTAAGATCTTGGCTTAGACTATTTCCCTTTATTTGAAGTAAATGAACAAAAATGTAAGCAACAAGAAAAAAATGGTGGTCCAAGTGGTTCTGGTGGTAGTGCATCCATGTGTAGGTGTGTATGATAGGGAAGGAAAAGGAGTAATTTTAGTTTTCAGTCACTAAGCAATAAAATGCACAGCCTGGACATTTAGTGTTTTTATGTTTTTAGGATTCCTTGAGATCAGCTCACCCTTAAATTCCACTGAGGGATAAAATATTGATTAAGGAGATGCTGTCCAAGAAACACCTTTTGTTCTTGACAAGAATATGATCTTCACAAGGAAGGCACGATCAGTACATATGTCTCTCCACCTTTGACAGAAAGATGGCAGATTAAAAATCACTATACTGTAATAGCCTCAGAAGGCATTTAATAGGAATGTGTGAATCATCATTTCTTATTAACCTCTGAGGATCAAGAGACACATATAACTGTATTTGGAATCTATTGACATTCTGGATTTGAACTTTTACTCGACTGGATTGCCTTTGGGAACATGCAAAGATCATTTATGAGCCTTGTTTTTCATTAATGCAAAGGACCAATTCTTTAATACTAATATTCTGCTGTTGTTTCTATATCTCAGAGGTTTGTACTATAACTGCCCCAATGAATTAAAAATGAGTTGTATAACTTAGATTGCTTACAGTCTCAGGGAGGGGAAACGGAAGGAGTACTGGACAGACAGAATATGGAACTCAAAATCTTAAAAACTGTTAAAAATTATTTTAACATGTAACTGGGAAATAGAATATTATTTAAAATTTTAAAAAATTATTTAAAAATTTAAAAATAAAAAATGATCACATAGATAGCAGAGTAGAGAAGCATGGAGTAATATATAACCATTGAAGAACTCCAAATAACAGGAGTAAAAGATGTCCTCAAGGAATTGTGTGATAAAGGAAGATGAAATGGTCACAAGATAAAAATGAAGGATGACAAGTGGGTACCCTGCACACTCCACTGTTAGCTCTACCTTTGCAATGTCAGGAGAAAATGAAGGAGGACTATGGTATATTAGGTGGATACCACATAGTAAACTTATGTAAGGACATGGACAAGATCCCCAGGATGGTCAGGCATAGATGGAATGTGGTTATTGCAGGGAACTCCCAAGTGGATGAGATCATAGATTCATCGAATATTTGAGTTATAGATGTTTGATATATGGGAATTCTGAGAAGCATCGCATTAATATCCATTGAAGTGCTTCTGTTTCACAGGTAAGAAATTTGAGAGTCAGACAAAATGAAGCAACTTAAACCATATGTCCCAAAAGGACCTAGCAGTGAATGGCACAGTAGACACTAATACATTGCCTTGACTCTCAAAAATGTTGTCTCAGAAGTTCTAAACTTTTGTGAACTGAAAGTTTGAGACTCCTTCCTTTTTACATAAAAGGAAATCAATTAATTACCCAATTCTTATCTTGTGTGATTAACGACAACAGCAGGTAGAGATTCAAGAAAATATTTAAATCATTGTAGAGAGACAGGAAACAGACATATCTCTGATTCAGTATGGCTAAGGTGTGAAAGGAGTGGGAAAAGTAGACATTGATCTCACAGAAAAATCTCATAATAAAAGGAGAGGTATGCATATCATACCCTCATATATACATACATGTTATGTATGTATATAATTCTAGGCATCTGTAAATACCTAAATAACAGAGTTAAACTCTTGAGGGAAAAATGAGGCAAGCTCAAATAAGATCAGCCTCCCAAAGGGCTACTCATGATACACATGGGACACCCACCCCTGAAGCTGCAAAAGGGAAACAGAACCCTCCAAATGAGAACCCCCCCACCACAACCAATCCTTGTATTTAGTTAGATGAGGGGGAAATAAATTGTTGTATGTGGGTTACCATGTTTATCTTGTCCTTGAAATTAAATTTTGAAATGTAGCTTTTCTTTGTTTCCTATTGCTTTCCCTCCTGATGTTGTGTGTGTGTGTGTGTGCATGTGTAAGTCACTTTAATTCTTTCTTGTGATTTGTACTTTTAGTGACAATTTACATTTTTTCAACTTGCACCGATTATAGTTAGGAAAAATTTTGTATTATCCATTTTCCTTGTACTTTGTATATTTCCAGTGTTTAATATGAAATATATTTGAGCTTAATCATTGATTTCCCCTCCATTTTGACATTTCAAATCCTGGTTTTGTTCTCATTGTTTTTTTGTTTTTGTTTTTTTTCTTTGTTTGTTTTTTTAAATCTCCAAATAGACTTTCATTTCCTAGTTCTGGAAATTTTGTTTTATTTGTTCAATTATGTCCTTTTCTCTGAGCAAGCTATTCTTCTAGCTCCTTTTGAAGGTCTTTTTCATTTCTTTTCTTTTGTTTATTCTTTCTTTTTGGATTTCACTTCTTGGATGCACAGCTTTGATTTTATCATAGGTTCTGCTTATCCACTGTATTTTTTTTACAATTTATTTCAGGAAGGTCCTATTTTATTTTCCATTTTGTTGGATTTTGTCCTCAGCCTCTTAGAGACAAAGTTTCCTCTCCTTCATTTTGTCTGACTCTCAAGTTTCTTACCTGTGAGACAGAAGCACTTCAATGGATATTAATGCAATGCTACTCAGAATTCCCATATACCAAACATATATAACTCACATATTCCTTCCTTACGAGAGGAACTTTCACAACTTACGTGAAATTACTGTTATTCAAATGTTTTTTCAATGCTCTTAAAGTTGCATCAAGTCATGGGGTCATGAGAAAGTTTTGATTCTCTGTGTGCTATTTGAATTGTTATTTGGCAACATTGTTATATTTTGGTTTATTGTTTTTCATGATCTTGAGTTTATTTCTGTGCTTTGACGTCAATTTACATATTTACTTCTTGTTTGTCTGCTATATTAATCCAACACAGTCTTGCTTATTGTTCTTGTGTGGTATAATTTCACGTATACTGATGAAGTTAATTTTTTTTAATATCTTAAGCTTTGAACATTTTTTTTCAAAAAATAGGTGTGGAATTGATTGATAAGAATCATGGTATTAGAATTATTGAAATTGATTTGGTTTAGTGAAGAAGATAATGAGTTCCATTTTGGTAGGAATAGTAGCTGTTTTATTTAGTTTGGACTTGTTTCCTTTTAAGCAGGCAAGGAAGCCATTTATAGGATCAAAATTCATTTGGTTTCCAGGCTACCTGAGGCATACAAAGCCTGGCTTATGGGAAATTGGTGTTAGAAGTTTAAACAAATCGCCCGCTGCCCAGTAGTAGAGCTCCCCATCCTATTTAGCTGGGCTGATTTCAGTGGTAAACATGGAGGCAAATGGGAGGAGCTGTTTATCTGAACTGCTATGTTTTTAACCTTGGGAATTATATCCTTTGTATTTTTATGTTATTAGTAAATTTATTTTTATTTTATTTTATTGTCCATAAGTGCCTCATTGCTTTCTAACCCCGAACCTTTATCACTGGACTAGCCCAGAATATTCATTCTAGAAAGGTTGAGTTTGAGCAGACAATGTAGAGAATATGGCAGAGAATCAATCACAGAAGAGTGAAAGGATTGCTATAGAGTTATGATGGCTAAGTTGAGATTAGATAAAGTGAAATTTTACTGGACCAAGTAGTATTGTATGACTTAGTCCAGGAGATTATAGGAGCATGTGAGTAGAAGCCTAGGAGAAAGGTACTTCACATAATGTAGAGTTGACAATTGGAAAGGGGTAACAGCAATAGGATAAGAAAGCAGCAGATTAGAAAGTAAGGTACAGTGTCCAGATGAACAGATTAACTATAGGGTGAAAAGGAAGAAAAGGCTAGAGAACAGGTCAGGGGTGGGGAACCTGTGGCCTTGAGGCCACATGTGGCCTTCTAAGTCATTGGGTGTAGCCTTTTGAAGGAGTCCAAGTTTTATAGAGCAAATCCTTTTATTAAGGTGATTTGTTCTGTGAAGTTTGGATTCAGTCAAAGGGCCACACTTGATGACCTAGAAGGCCACAGGTTCCCCACCCCTGGTATAGGTCATGTACTGGGAAAGTAAATAGGAGTGGAGTAACCAGAGATCACAAAGTGGACACAGAATAAGCATAGAATAGGAGTTCTTAACCTGGGACCTGTGAACTGGTTTAACAAAATACATTTTGGTAACTGTATTTTGATATAATCGGTTTCCTTTGTTTTCCTATGTATTTTATTTTATGCATCTAAAAACATCTGAGAAAGGGCCCATGACACAAAAAAAGGTTAAGGATCCTCAATAAAAAAGGAGTATGATGTTAAGGAGAAATGGAAGAAGGAGGATGTGATCAAAAAGAAAAAAATTCAGAGTTCTAGATTACGGATATAGAACATGTGAGTAATGATGAGATCAAGGGCATGACCATGTTTGAGTATAGTTGACGTAGAGTTTTCATTCCTTCCTCCTCTCCCATTCTCCACCCCACCCCCCCAGCCAATCTCAAGTTTCCTTTTCCAATGTGGAGACTAGAGGGGGTTGAGGAATTTGCTATTTCAGATAGAGAGAATCTAATTGGGTCATCTTAATCATTGTTTTCCAATATTGGTGTCATTGCATGGGAAAGGCACCACTACCCAAACTCTGTCCTGAATGTCCTCTGGTACTAGAACTTAGAGCAGAGTGCCAACCTCTGAACTAACTTTCTCTCTCTCTACTCTCTTTCCCTCCCTCCCTCTTTTTCACTCTTGTTCTCTCCCTCTCATTCTTTATCTCTTCTCATATAGATGACTGCAAGTTTTGGGATGCTTTGTCATATGTGTTGATATCTATATCTACACACACACACACACACACACACACAACTTACATGCCACTCCTCTCTTTCTTTCTCTTATTCACACTACTAAACTCCATGCTAACCTAATCCTCAACAATTCTTCTTTCCTTTTGAAAGCTCCATATGAGAACTTCACACAGCCAGGAATTTGTTTCAGCCATTATACCTTCTAACAACAGCAAAATTACAGTAAGTGATGCGCTCCTATAACAGCAGAATCCTCTTTGTCTGTGACACAAGGAAGGCTGTACTTTTTCAGGTAAATGTGGTTAGAGAAGGTTGGGGGAGGGGGACAAAGGAATGGTAGATAATAAAAGATTGGCCTAGCCCCTTGTTACACACATACACACACACACACACACACACACACACACACACACACACACACAATATAGGAATGATCAATCAATCAAATAACAAACATCTACTAAGCTCCTACTCTCTGACAGGCATTGTGCTACAAAGAAAAAATAATCTCACCCTTTTCAAGGAGCTCACATTTTGCTGGGGAAATAATATAATATATATACAAAATGGATATATTATAAAGGTTTATCTAAGTTGCAAATTTTCACCTTTGTTTGCCCTGTTTCTCTGTAGTACTTAGGAGTAAAATCATAAAAATATTCCTCCCTCCACCCTCCCCCGTGAAATGTGGTAGGGTATTTAGGTGTATCAGGACAAGAGTGAAGAGCAGAGCCTAGATTTTGTTCTATGGGCAAAACTGGGTAGTGAGCAGCTCAGGTCAAGAAGAGAGTTTGTGGCAGCAAGGAAATAGCAGAAGATCCCAGAGCATAGGGGCTTTTGGTAAAGGAAAAGTAGGGGTTATGGTGTACTTTCCCCTCATGGTTAGCCGAGAGTCATGTATGCCATGAATAAAAGGAAGCAGTCTCCTAGAGCAATGTTAAACCCTGGAATTACCCGAGAAATGGGTACTTGTTTCTCTTTCACTATGTGAAAACCAGAAGCAGCTGGACAAGTTTAAAAACAAAAAACAACAACAACAATAAATGAACAATGAAATTATAAAAAGTATGGGAGACAAAAGATGGCAGAACAGATACCAGTAGCTTAGTGGCTTTGGAAACTGTCCAGGGGTCTGCCATGATGAAAATTTTTTTTTCCATGACTACTGTGGAGAGCCAAGGAAAAAGTATCATCCTTTCTTCCCCTGAAATTTCTTAGCTGAGGTGTGTTGTCAGAAAACTATAAAATTGTTCTTCCTTTCTTCATGGATGATTATTGGGAATCGTGTTTTATCAAGTGAGAGTAAGGAGGCTGTGTCTCTCACACAAGCCTCAGAGGGAGGTTTCTAAGGGTGTGAATCAGTGTAGGGGGAAGAGGGAGGTGGCAGGAAGGGTGGCACCAAACCATCACAAAACCTCCCTGAGAGTATGCATTGTGGGATCCTCCCTTTAGTTCCTTGGGTTTCCAAGCCATCTGTACCTAATGAAGACATGTCTGATTCCAGGAAGTCACTAGGTAAGCCTCCTGCCAGAGGCCACACAGGAAAGTGATGTATCTAAGAATAAGTAAACTTTGACATACACAGCCTTGTAATTTAAGGAGTAGCTTGTGAGAAAATTGAGTCTGACAGCCATATGGAGAACTATCACTCTTCAAAACGAAAAGTCTGCTTGAGTTAGTGTCAAGGCAAATGTGGGAAATAGATCTTCTGGGACAATTAAATCTACTCATGTATTCCAAGAGGGCTTTTCATGTCAAGTTCAACTTTCATTCATCCAAAGGGGGTGAAGATGCTGGGGGGTAATTAATATCACTTGAGAAAGGTGTTGAAAATGAACTTGCAGCATCCTTAAAAAGCCTGATGTGGAGAAGAAACTCATAGATTACTCTGTGAGCCATCTTTTTTTTTAATTTAGCCAGGGGTTTTTAAAATTCTCCTCTATCTCCAAAGGCTGGTCTGATTCCGGTTTGAGCCCAAGGAGGAAGGAAAATGAGCTGAACTCAAGAGTACAACAAGATTTTACTCTAAAAATTTGTATTGCTCTTCCACATTGGTTCTCAAATGTATATTTGTTAAAAAAATTGATTTTTCCCTCACAGAATCAATAGCTTCTAGGAGAGGCAGAATGAAAAGGAAAAAAAAAAAGCCCCTGGTTTGCATGAAGAATCAGAGGAGAGCCTCTTTAGGCACACAAAAATCAGGATTTTTATTTATTCATGTATTAAGTCCTATCAGTCAAAGAATTTGAAAATAGCTTTTTGGAGAAGAAAACATTTTTATTTTAAGGTTCCTATTTTAGGATTTCTTTGCAGAACACGGTGGGTTAATGGTGTAATTCTTTTCTAAAGAAGTTCTCTTGAAAACTCATGTACTCTCACTTGTCAAAACAAGCTACCACTATAAGACCTGAGATCCACAGATCGTGATGCAAGAACATTAGTGCCATGTGATATAAAGTTGGGTCAGGGAATGTTTGTCTGTCTTAATAGCTATAATCAAAGAGGCATAGGATATCAGAAGGGGTTTCAGAGTTCGTCGTAACAAATGCTAGTTGATTGATCTAGTCCAGCTCTGTATCTGAACAGGAATCCTCTCTATGATATCTCAGAGAAGTGAGGTCTCAGACACTGGGAAGATCAGATGGTATTCCAAAGTGTTTGCCTTCAGTGAAGAGTTATCATTCAACTCATTTTTATTGATGTGACCCTCATGTGAGATAGCTGGGTGTGATGAAGGTCAAAAGATAGAATACATAGAAAGCACTTAATAAATTATTATTGAATAGAATGGAATTGAGGTGTCCTTCTAACACCCTAAGGATGAACTGGTCATACTTTTCCTATTTTATCACGTTGTAATTGTTCAGGGACTACTATGGCAATTAGCCAGTGGATGGACACAGGCCCACATGACTGTGGTGGAGTAAGGAGTGTAGTTAAAAAAATGTTTTCTGAGAAGGTGGCTAAAATGACATTCTTTGTGTAAGAGAAGTTTCAAGCACTGTAGTCTTACTTCATTGACTACTTTGGCTCTCTGTAGTGATTCCCTCACTCCTTGATGGTCCCCTGGCACTGGATAACTGCTATGAAATTATCTTTAGCTTCAGCTCTTAAATTTAGTGAACTATGAACTCTGACTTGACCAGGTACAATTTTCTGTTTACTTGCTTATTTTACAACTTGTATAATGCCATCTTTCCCCGAGGAGGGAATTAATTACCATCCTTATTCCTTTCCTAGAGACATAAATTACCTGGGACTATGAGAGACCCACAGGGATGACTCTTGGCACCAGTCACCAGCACCTCTTGATCCAAACTGAATCTATACTTCGAACACAGGTCCTGAGGGCTCCCCTCACCTCTGCTCATGTCAGTCCTGGGGAGCACATCACTTAACAATTTTCTCTAAATCACTGAGGTTGCATAAACATTGCATAGTGCCTGGTGCTTTGAATTAGTGAATGAGAATGAATGAATGGAGTGAGGGGAGAATGAAAAAGAGCTCCTGACAGGGTCTCTAAACAGAGCCAAGATAATTTTAAATAAAGATAACAATTCTATACATGCATTTCTACAAGAAATACTGTACCAATGTCCTAGAGGGAGAAACTGAAGGGTAAGATGAATTGTATTTCTGTGTCAATCTGGCATGAAATCAGTGTGGAGGGCATTTGATCACTCATCTACCACCTTGTATTTGAGAGGAAAACTACAGCAGCTCTATTTCCAAGGCAAGCATTGTGGCGAGGGAGAGAAAGTGATGTCCAGGAATAGGGGAGGGAGGATATGAATTATAAGGAAAGTAGGTACCTACTCCCAGGAGGCCTCCATAATCTCATCACATGCAATGTGATTTCTACAAAACATTAGGCTTCTATTTCCATTTCTTATCCAGATCTTCAGCTCCACCTGCCCCCTAAGCTAGCACTGTGTATTGCTCAAATATGGAACTCCTTCAGTGTCTATTCAGAGCCAAAAACAGTTGACGAGAACACATTTGAAGTGACTGGGTCACTTGGAAGGGACCTGACCAAGCAGGAGAAGCAACATAGGTGTAGTGACATCCAGTTTAGTCAATGTCTGAAGCCTTCTGGAAACTGACAACAAAAGGAAGAAAAGTGGCTCAACAGATGTTTTCCTGATGACCTCTCTGTCTTTAATTGCCATCTTGTATGCCACGAAGACTCACACTTTCTAAGTTTTTTTTTCAGGTTTTTTTTTTCCTTTTTCTCATGGTACTACTATGTTTTCTTAATTCTTCTACAAAGTCCCACGCCAAAGACTCATCATGGCTTGGAGGTGACCTTGGTTTGTCAAAGCACATGCCAACAGAGTGCACCCTGTAGAAGGTTCTACCATGTTGGAAAGGCTTTGAGTATGGTCCTAATCATAGATCAAGTTTGTTTTCTCAGGACCATCATAGTTAAGTACAGAGAGGCTCATGCCCTGTAATCTCACTACTTGGTGATAAATTATTTGATTGTGGCAACCTTTGAAACAAAGAAAACTACAAAATGGTTCTTGGTCCTATGAAACCCTCAATGTGCTTCTGCCCTGATGGTGGCAGAGTAGTGAGAAAGGAGGAAAAGATTGTTAGGAATAGAATAGTTTGTTTAGACTTTTTACAAACTTCAAATTGACTGTTGTTACTCTAAATGTGGGATCCTTGCCCAATGACCATCAGTGGGAGATATACTACTATAAGAACTGAATCAAATCAATATTGACAGTTTCATTATTTTAAAAAATAGAAAAAAGGAAATTTCTGCAAAGTAAAAATATAGTTAATAGGTAATCCTTAGAGAATCAAATAGAGGAATTGGGGTTAATTTTCTCATGTGGTCTAATGATTTATTGAGAAAATAGAGACCATTTACTGTGAGCTTCCTCTTTTCCTTACTTTTTACTTCACAACCCCTTGTTATCATCCCATATTCCCTACATTACTCCAGTCTCTAATGATGAGGTAGTCCTTCTTCTTAAGGCTAATCACTTTACAAGTAGCCTTGATTCCTTCCCTTCCATTTTCTTCAGAAAACTGTCCCTACAAGTATTAGCCCTTAGTCTTCAATCTTTCCCTTACTATTCTATCCTTCCCTGTTGCCTGTTAACATGCCTAAGTCTTCCTATCCTCAAAAAATCTATCACTAAACCCTATCATCCCCTCAAGCTATCATCCTTTATTTTTCCTCCTCTTCTCAGCCAAGGTTTTAGAAAAAAAAAGTTGTCTACATTTGTTGCCTGCGCTTTCCTCTCCTTTCACTTTTTAACTCTTTGCAATCAGTTTTCTGACCTGTCTCTCAGCTAAAACTTTCCTCTCCAAAGTAATCAGTGATCTCTTAATTGCCAAATAGGATGATGTTCTAAATTCTCTTCATTTTCTTTTACTTCTCTGTAGCATTTAACCTAGGTAACCGCTTTCTTCTTTATTCTACCAGGGTTTCTGTGACACCTCTCTCTGTTGGTTCTCCTTTATCTGTCTGACCGCTCTTTTTCAATGCCCTTTGCTGAGTCATCATCCGTTTCATGCTCCCTAACTGTGGATATTTGCCAAGGCTTTATCTTAGACTCTCTCCTCTTAACTGTCTATACTTTCTCATGACCACAACTCACGTAGTTTAATTATCATTTGTATATTGATGACTTCCAAATTTGTATTTCTAGTCCCAGTTTCTCTCCTGAGTGCCAGTCTCATATCTCCAAAGGCCTATTAGACACCTCATATTCAGATCCCCCTACGCATCTCAAACTCAACAATTTCCAAATTCCCTATAGAATACTTTTAAAAAACTTTATCTTTTCCCTAAACCTATCCCTCCTTTGAACTACCCTCTTTCTGTTGAAGACACCACATGATCTACAAAAAAGTGTGATAGGATATTAAGTTCTATACATTCTTCAGTCAACTGCAAAATGCTAAAGATGCATTCCACTATTGATTATCACTTGCACAAGACTCTTTGTTTACCGTTATTGTCTTCATTAACTATGCTCTTGATTTTTCTATAGATAACTGGTGTAAAGCTTTTGTATAGTGGATGACTAAGCAATTTGTTTGGTAGTCACTGACATTTTCTTGATCGCCTTTTTTGGTATTAATAAGGTCTGAGACTTATTTCCACATAACTTCCCCTCCTTAAGGCAACCTTGTAGAATGATCCTTCAATGCCATCACAATTGTGTCTGTTCTAGAATAGCTCTCATTTATATGTATTTCAATCTAGCTCATTTTTTTCATCTTTGTTTTCTATGGCACCATTTTTACCTTTCCTATAAGAATATCTAGGACTTCAATATTAGGCTGAAAATGTGAGGGTCCCTCCATCTCTAATGGCGAAAGCAGCAAGTTACAGCAATCTGTATAGATATGAAAAAAAGTTCTTTCTTTTGTTTGTTGTCATTATCATCCTTCCATGACCTTGGGATGACTCTCCTTAGTTATATCTCTTCTTAAGCATTTTTTAAACCTGTTTTTACCTTCTCTCTGATTAATAAAACAATACTGCTCATAATCGTGTAACATCCTTCTACATAAGATTTTATAAACAACTTGACATTCTAAACTGGTTTTAACTTTGGCAGCCCTCTCCACTTGGCAAGCAAGTCAATTGTTTTCTGAAGAAGGGACTTTCTGGAAGTTCTTTTGATATTATTTTGTGGCAATAACCATACATTGGCTAAACTTTTATATAAAATTATTATTATAATTGTCTATGTCCTTCATTCATTTTTCATTGCTAAATATTCATTTAAATATTTCAGGATTGAGTTGTTTCATTTGTATACTACGTCTTTTTCTCATTATTATTCTTACTTCTTTCTCTTTACTAATTCTAATCTATTCCCTTACAAGTAGGTGGTCTGGTTATAGAGAGCTGATTCAGGGATAGTTTCCACGTCAATAAAGTCTTTTCCAATTTATTAAAATATCATTCTGATATTTTAATATCATATTCTGATGTTATTGGCATCTGATATGACTAGCATCTACCAATTCTTCTTCAAAGAAAGCTTTCAGGATATAAAGATGGAAGGCTTCTCTGAAATCTACAAATCCTTGGCTTCTCTTTTCCACCTTTGCGCTGAGATCTCTAAATATGAAAGTTTATGGTGATTTCATTTAGAAAGCCTTATCAAATTTCTCCACCAGTCTCTAAACATCCTTAGAAATCAGTGTTCATGCATGCACTGCAATTATTTTCATGGTGGTCTTTTTTGCAAATACTTATCAATACTGCATTCTGAAATAACCAGCTATTTTATGACATGCCTTTGGATATGTAATAAGTCCTAGTCTGCCAATTCACTTCTTTGCATCTCCAAGGAATACTTTTGTGGTCCATTCCTCTTTTTATCTGCACCTTCCTTTTTTCTCTTGGTTTTGTTTGAAGTAGGTATGTCAAGATGGACGTGATTTAACCATTTCAGACTATGTGTGCATTGAATGAAGATCTCACATTTAAAACAAAATTAGCTAAATTAAAGTCTATAGATGGTCTAATATTCTTTGATTCTTAGAGCTATCTGACCTCTTTTCTACTATTCTATCACCTTCAGTGAAGAGAGAGAAGGGAGCTGCAAAAGACTGAAGGCCAGCTTGTTTTTTCCTTTGTCAAAATAGGTTTCCACTGCCAAGTTATTCATCACTAAATGGCTGGACTACTGGTGACAAGGCTCTTTGTACTAAGCTGGCCTGTTCCACAGAAAGCAATCTTAGTCTGTTGCTAGAGGGCATAAATGAAGTATTTCAAGTATTGTACAATATACCTGAATTTGTAACATAGACTTGGAAAACTTATATTATGCCTAAATCATTTTTATATCAATCTAATTTTCCCTCTTTTCAGTTTCCATCCATTCCTCCTAATTCTGCTCCCAGGCCAAGGATGATTTATTTTTAATTGATTAGAACTCATCTAATCCCTTTCACATGTTACATACTTTGATTTATTTATAGAAATTATCATGTCATCAGATGTGTTCCCTTTTCTATTCTTTTGGTATAACAGAGTTTCTAGTCTCCTTATCATACTGGTGACATAGACTCAGTGGTCAGATTTTTTGATAAGACTTTCCAAATCTCCTTCCAATTGGTGGGTTCCAGGGTTTTGCTGGAGTTTTCTCATTCATTTGAGAACAGAATAACCATTTCAATGAAGTGCCTGACAGTATTGCTGAATTAAATTTTGGGTATTAGAGAGGTAAAGCTGGAAAAAGTTAAAATTCAGCATCCAGCCTGAAATGCTGAGAGGTCATCAAGGCAATAGCCATAGGTAATTAGTGGTACAGGAAATTTAGTCCTCTCCCCCTCCCCCGCCCTCCCCGTTTCTGGCCAGCAATAGAGCTGGCCAACTAGGAACCAGATAACATGGACTGATTGAATGCATTAGAATAACAGCAGTTTTGCTTCCATAATGGCAACATTTCTAAGGATTGAGTAGAATAAGCTTCAACTAAGCTAATTTTTCATTTTTAGCCTTTCCTTTTGAACCCTTCCTTAGCCTTTCTTTCAAGGTCATGCAAAGTTACAAACAAAAACAGATATGTACTGGTGCATAGACTTGCCCTGTGAGAAACCTTTCTTTTCTTTAGGAGGAAGGTGTGAACTCACATCTCCTTGGGTTTCTTATTGTCCCATTGATATGAAGTGGTAGATATGAAGTTCACAGAATGATGGAGGAGTTCTGGAACCAATACAAGGAAACAACTCAACCCAAGAGGAACAGGAAACTCTTAAGGATGATATTCTGATGACATAAAGCTGTGTCACCCTGCCCAAGTCACTTAACATTTCTCAATTTCAATGTCATCTTTTGTAAATGAGGATAGTAACAGCACCTATCCTCATAGGGTTGTTGTAAGAATTAAATGAGATAATACATGTGAAGTGCTTTTTTTTAAACATTATAACAATATTTATTTATTTATTTATTTATTATTAATTATCATCTATTTTTGCATGTTTGGACATTTTATGATTAACACAGTTGATTCCAGCCCTGCTGTCTCATGACCTGGCCTATCACATTTAAATCTCTTCCAAGTTTTCCAGTACCCTTAAGGGAATGGTGATTGTCTCTGCTGTTAACTTGGCTCTGTTTCTCCATCTGCTTCATTTTAAGGGCTCATTGAGTAGCACCTCAATGTTATTTAACTGTTTGACACCAGATTAACATTTATGAAGGGAAATTTACTTCAAAGACATAACAAGAACAAACATATAAACTTTTCCCTTAGCATTTTAGGGGTTTATTAATCCCCCTTACATAACTTCTATATGGGATAAGGGTGAGAGGATTAAGTGCACAATTTAGCTCAACTCCTATATAGTGTTGATCTTACCAAGTTCAAATTCTGGCTGGAATCCCAGGACCTTTGTTTTTCAGTTCCTCACTGTTGGACTGGCTGTAACATTCCACCTGTATTCATGGACTCTCAAATCCCAGTGGCTCAAGCTTCTAAGTGGGATCAAAGACTCCATTCCATATACCTAAAATGGAAAAGTACATATGAAAAGGTCGAAGATCCAGGTTCATCTTGGGAGCCACATAGGAGAGGGGAGATTGAAGGAGGCTCTAAGGCCCTCCTCTCTTACTGCATGGTGTGAAAGAATTAGCTGCTTTCTCCTTCAGACTAAATGACAGAAGCCCCACCAGCTGACTCAAGACCTGTGAATACTCTGACAATTCTAGTTACCTAGTCAATGGGGAAAAAGGTTCCTTTCAAGGCATGATAGACCAACAAAGAAGGTCCATGCATGCATCAGTCGTCCAGTCTCCTGAAAGCAGTTCCACATAGACGATGCTCTCTTAGGTGGTCAGAGAATTTACCAGACTACCTCATCACATATGTAGCTGTTGTTGTTGAGGTCTCAATAAAAGGTAAGCTGATACAATGATGCCAGCTGACCCCTTCTGTTGGGGGTCAGCTCTCAAGGCAGAATACTCATTTTTTGAGAACTCATTCTTCTCCTTTTCCTTGTAACCTCTTCTAGTGTGCTGTAAGAGAGATTTCCCTTCCCTACTGCCAAAATTAGTAGTACTGATTTTGAGAAGAAGCCGCATAGCTGTAAGAAGCATGTACTCACACACTGCCTAAGAGAACATTGCTCCTGAATCATAAGCCATATAAAGGAAAGGAAATTTTGAATTTCCTAGGTTGCTTCATTCTAGAATTTAGTCCTTTAGGAGATAAAGTAAAATTTCTCAGGCAACACCTGAGTTTTCTTCTGGGTAACTCTAATTTCAAGAATTTCACATGATTCTTATACAGTATCATACTTAGAGCACAAAGTCATCAAGAATTTCTTCTGAACCAGAAGCTAGAGGTGGTAGAAATTATAGTCAAGTAGTATCTCCCCATAGTGACCAACAGAGCAGCTTTTGGCAAAGACTGTGAAACCAAGGTCATCAGGAGCAGTGTGACCATCTCATCAACTTAGAAGCACTGAAGGCACAGCTGATCCCCTGCCTGTGCATACTTTGGCTATGGGTATTCTCTACAAATATGACTCTCTATGTATTACCTCTATATGCATCAATTCTCCATGATGATTCTGGGTGTATCTGTGAGAGTGTCCAGGTTTATGGTGAAGGTATTCTGCTGCTCCTTTTCTTAATACGCTACTTTAGTAAATGCCTTCATTTTGATCAGATTGTGTCTACTGATGGATTATTGGAACATTGTTGGGGACTTGTGAGTTATTGTCATTGGGATGACAGTCCCCAGAATACCTTGAACTTAATATAATCATCCTCTGAAGGATCTGACTTGCAGGTTGGAGTGCTATACACTTGCTATGTATAAGGCATGGGTTTTTGTTTTGTTTTGTGGTTGTTGTCATTGTTGCTGTTATTGTTCTGTTGTTTGTCATTTGTTCTTGAAGAGGACCATGATACCAGGAAGGTGATACCATGACTTTTAAGTGAATTGGATTTAAATGAGGGACAGATGTGCGAAGTCACTGGACTCACTTACTCCTCCACAGCCATCTAGGTCCAGTGGCAAAAGACTGGAGATGGCCCCCAAGGCTTGGTGTTAGGTGCTGGAGATGCAGATACAAAAATGAAGCAGTGTTTGCCTTCATGTGGTTTGCATTCTGCTAGGATAACTACAACATGTCTATTGATAGTAGAATGGAAAGTAGAATAAAAGAAAACACAAAGCAAATTCTGGAGGGAAATAGAAAGCACTAAGATCTGAGTAGAGAGGCAGGAAAAGCCTTGATTAGAAGATGGCACCTAAACTGAAACTTGAAGGGAGTAGGGATTCCAGAAGGAAAAGTTGAGAATTAAGAGCATTCCATACAGAGGCTACATTCTGGGCTAAGGCACAAGGGTGAAAGATAAAATATTTTGTATGAGGAACACCAAATAGGCCAATTTGACTGGAGCATAGAATATATGATGGGTAATAATATGAAGTTAAATCAGGAAATATTGGAGCCAGATAGTGAAGAGCTTGAAATACCAAGTGGGGGAGTTTGTGAAATATTTTGGTGATGATAACAGTTAGCTTAAGAACTCTGATGGAAATTGTGGATGCCAAAAGAAACAGGGCATGAAAATTGTACAGTTTTACACTAAGCATTGAATAATCCCATTTTAATTTGTTTACCATGTAAAGCTGTGTTTTCACAGATCAGGTTTCTTTAAAATAAGGACTAGCTGTAAAGCACCTCTCAATTTTTGGTTAGTGGAAGTGTCAATGCAGACATAATATTCCTAACACCTCAATAAAAATGCTTAAAACTTAATTCTCCCTTTTGATGTACTGTCAGCTTCATAAGGAAGTTTGAACTGTGAAAGAGTTATTTGTATTATTTTTATGTCAAGGCTCACGTGTGAATCTAAGTGTCTGGATATATTTGGGGGATTTATCACTACTCTGCCTTATTTCCCTCCTACAGATAGTCTGGAAATTTCACTCATCACTATATTCTATTGTTCAAGGTATTGTTTATTGACTCCCTTGGCAAGTAAATGGCTCACAATGTTAAAGGAATGAAAAAGATGTTACTTGCAGGTTGAAGAAAACAAATACAGCTCACGAAGGCCTCATAAGACATGCCAATCACCTGTAAGAACAACCTGATCTAGAAATTTGGGTAACCTCAGGAATTCATATTCATACCCTTGGTGGATTTGTAGCAGGTGCTTATTCTAACACAGAGCAGATGTTTATCTAATATGGAGCCTCAGTATGTCTTCTATGCGATTCTTGAGGGTATATCTCATCAGCATGCACCTCTGTGGCTCTTCTGGCCATCTGTACAATGTAACTTACAATACCAAACAGATGGCAGGGTCATTACTCCCTGATGCCATTTCCCAAATTGATTCCTTTATCTTCTTGTGAGGAATAAACCTGGCTACACTTCTTTAGCAGATGGTGCTCTTAGCCAGTTATGTTCTAGACAAAAATTGGCAAAGATGTCTTTTAACTTGATCGAAACACTTGGCTTGATACTAAGTGAAAAAAAGAGCTGCAGTCTAGATTTGTCCCTTGATTACAGTTCTGATGACCTCAAGGCTCCCAGAAGCAGATTCCACCTCAAAACTAGTAGTGAGTTCTCTATCTCCAATAACAGGTTGAGTTAGGGTCACTCCATAGTCAGATGTCCTTTCTTTTCCATCATTTGGACAGCATATCTATAGCCTGGATTAACAACTTATATGGGTTGTATTTGTCTCCAGCCCTTCAGTCAGGCCCCTTCCTGCTTTCCATGCTATTCAGGGTAGGGGAATAGGACTGGATAGGGGTGGGGGTGGGGAAACAAAGATTTCCCTTTCTTTGACACATGTAATGAGGAGAATAAAATCTTACTGCATTTGCTAAACTTCACACTAAGAATCAAACTAATAATGATGCTCCTTAACATAGTTAAATTAGCATAAGCCAAGGTCTAAAATTTTGGGTTCAAATAATAATAATAGTCATTATAAATAAAAAAAAAAAACTAATACTTAAGTAGTGCTTACCATGTTCCAGGAACTATGCTAAGTGCTTTACAATTATTATCTCATGCAGTTCTCACAACCACCCTAGGAAGTAGGTGGTATTATTATCACTCTTATTTTATAGATGAGGAAACTGAGGTAGAGGTGAAGTGATTTGCCCAGGGCCACACAGTTAGCAAGTGTCTGAAACTGAATTAGAACTCAACTTTTTATCTTTAGTCACGTGAAAAAATGCTCTAAATCAATATTGGTTAGAAAAATGCAAAGTGAAACAACTCTGAGGTACCACCTCACACCTATCAGATTGGCTAATATGAAAGAAAAAGAAAATGATAAATGTTGGAGAGGATATGGGAAAATTGGGACACTAATGCACTGCTGGTGGAATTGTGAACTGATTCAAACATTCTGGAGAGCAATTTGGAACTATACCCAAAGGTCTATAAAACCATGCATACTCTTTGACCTAGCAACACCACGAACAGGTCTGTATCCCAAAAGAGATAAAAACAAAACAAAACAAAACAAAAAGGAAAATGATATCTATCTATCTATCTATATCTGTATATCTATATCTATATCTATACACACACACACACACAAACAACTGATATTTATATCTATCTGTCTATCTATCTAGATGTCAGCTATTTTTGTGGTGCAAGAAAAAAATGGAAATTAGAGGGATGCCCATTAATTGGGGAATGACTGAACAAGTTGTGGTATATGAATGTAATGGAACACTATTATGCTATAAGAAATGATGAGTGGGTGGATTTCAGAAAAACCTGGAAAGACTTACATGAATTGATGCAAAGTAAAAGGAACAGAATCAGGAGAATATCGTACAACAGTATAAGCAACATTGTGCAATGATCAACTGTGAATAACTTAGTTCTTCTCAGCAATGCAATGATCCAAGATAATTCCAAAAGCCTAATGAAAGAAAATTCTGTTCACATCCAGAGAAAGAATTGATGGAGTCTGAATGCAGATTGAAGCATACTATTTTCACTTTTTTATGTTTTTTTTTCTTTTGATGTTTCTTCTTTTACAACATGACTAATACAGAAATATGTTTTACATGATTATACATACATAATTTATTTTGAATTGCTTACCATTTTTGGGGTAGGGGAAAAGGGAGGGAGAAAAATTTGGAACTCAAAATTTTTAAAAAATGAATGTTAAAAATTGTCTTTACATGTAATTGAAAAAATAAAATATTTATTTTAAAAAAGAAGTCATCTTTTTCTGACTCTAGACCTAGCACCACTTTCAAACTGACTAGATAGATTTTTTTTAAAATTAAAGCATTGATGTTAGAAAGCATCAGATATTTTGATCATACATTAATTTCCCATGAATAGAATTATACTAACTGGGAATTTCAAAGTGGTTAGCAGAAATGAATCAGGATCATTTTGAGTACAGATATACTCCCACTTTAAAAAAACCTTAAAATAGATAAAATTAAACTTGAACCACAAATTTCTAGAGGAAAGGGAATCGGTTTTGTATAGTAAAAGGATTTTTACAAAAATGATTACCCATAGATTTTCTTTGTATTATTATAGTGATTTGAAGTGTTTTTCAAAACATTAAACTTTTTCTGAAAAAAAAATTGATGCACTTGGATTGGATTATCTCTTCCATCTCTACATCTTGTATTACTTTGATATGTGGTAGAGAAGCTGAAGGGTCAAAGAAACTAGGAGCAACTGCCAGATGAAGACCAGGCAGAAATGAAGACAAAACCCTTCTAAAATGCTGGTGTAAGTCAACAGGAAGGTAGAACTTTATTTGCAGATATTTCAATTACAGATTTAATAATTATACCTAATGTTATTAATAATGATAGCTGACAATTTATATAAGCTTTAAGATTTGCAAAGCATTAGGATGTCTCAAAAGTGTTTAAATCCCCACAGATTTAAAGCTTACTAAAGCTTAAACCTACAATAAGACTTTTGGGATAACTCTATATGCTATCTTATTTTAATTCTACAAGGACCTGTGAGGTAGGTACCATGTTATTATCTCCCTTTTCACTCTAGGAAAAACTACTTTGATCATTGTATGGATGATGGATTGGAGTGAGGAGGGACTAAAACAGGAAGAATAAATAGGAGGCCCTTAAAATAGTCAAGGTAAGGGGTGACAAACCCCTGTACTATGGTGAACAGAAGAGGGACAGAAACAGGAAAATTTGGTAACTAGTCGGATGTATGGGATGATTAAAAGTGAGAATTCAAGTATCACATCAAACTTGCTAACTCTGGTGGTATATAGGTAAGTTTAAAATAGGGTAGTTTTTTTGGGGGTGGGGTGGGAAAGTCAATGAGTTCTGTAAGAGGAGCACCATTTTCCTGAGGCAGTTTTCTATCTTGGGTGCATAAAAGATCCCCTTAGACTTGGTGAGTGACTGAGACCAAAGGCAAGTGGTCTCCAGATGATGATGAGGGGATTGAGTCCAGAGAAGCTAAGTCCACTGTATCTTTGCTGTGTATCTTTTATGTATTTAGGCAAAATAAACTTTTGTTTAATGCCTCACAGTACCTCATTTCATCACAACTTTAAACCTGGGGTTAGAGCCATACTGCAAATAAATTCTGTTTTGGACATGTTTAATGTGTGATGCCTATGGGGCATCCCTTGGGAAGGCCCATCAAACTGTTTGTGATTTGAAACTGGAATTTGAGAGATTAAAGATAGATACAGACAATGATCTGTATAAAAATGGTAATATAACCAACAGGACCTGATGAGGTCATCAAGAAAAGGAGTGCAGGGAGAAAAGAGGAGAGGTGTCAAGACAAAGCCTAGGGGGATACTCATAATTAAAAGATGTTACCTGGAAGATGAATTAGCAAAGGATACTGCAAAGAAGCAGTCAGATGGGTAGGAGGAGATTCAGAAGAGATCGAGTTCATGAAAACCCAGAGAGAAGAAAGTATCCAAGGGGAGAGGGTGGTCGACAGTATCAAATTCTGCAGAGAAGTCGAGAACAATGAGAATTGAAAATGTCTACTTTCACTTCCTTTTCAGGGTCTGGACCTGTGATTTATATTGGGGTGGGGAACCTTGGGCCAGGAAAATGCCCCTGCAAATGCAGATCAGCAACACTTATGCAACTTAGTCTTGGAGAGTTACCTGAAGTACTGAGAAATTGAATGAACTGACCAGGGTCACATAGCCAGTATGTGTTAGAAAGGGAATTCGAACTCATATCTTTGACTCTGAGTCCAATTCTCTATCCACTATGCCAGGCTCCTTTTTTTTTTAAACTGTTTACAGAACTTGTCCAGTGTTTTTCACCTGTGACGTCAGCATGGAAAGGAAATTGAATGGGGAAAGAAGACATATGGGTTTCGTGCCTCCTTTGCCACTGACTCATTAGCTAACTTTCAGAGTCACTTTCCCTTCTCTGAGCCTCAGTTTCTTCATCTGGAAGATGAGGAAATTGAACTAGATGAGGAAATTGAACTAGATCTCTAAGGTCCCCTCCAGTTCTGTGATTTGTCATAGTTCAGAGAAGGGACACCTAAGGTAAGGAGCAGGGAAATGAGTCACCTATGCTGATTCATTGGTTTCCTCTTTGGCTTCAAACGCTCGGTTCCTAGCCTTGTAGCTGTCCTCACAGGGAAGCTCAGCTCCTGATGCATGAGGGAGAAGCATAAACTAAAGACTTGTGAGGAACAGGAAACTCTAGCTGAGGCCATACTTTTCCAGGCCAGGACACTTGTGAAGAAACCAGAAGCAAATCACTCCCACCCTCTTCTGCCCAAAGAATATGAAGAACAATGGAGGAATAAACTTCATAAGGCATTTCCTTGGACTTCAATACCAAAGGGACAGTGATTTGTCTATGATTGAGTGGGTTTAGGGATCTCTTGCTTTTAAACTAATAGATATTACAGGCAGAACAAAGGAGACCGGTTATTGGGGCATGGAGACAGATTAATTTGGTTTGAAGGAAATACAGCTCCCATTGTACGTGCAAGGTCCTCTCCCTGCTTCTGTAAACCATGCAGTCAGAAATAGGAAGCTCCTTTGGGGCCGTGTTATTTTAGTGTTTAAATTTGGAGAATATTTGAAGCCGGGCAAGCAGAGGAGGGACCCAGTCCCACATCGGAAACACTGGCTTCCTGAGCCAAACAAGTGACCTCACATGAATGACCTTCTCTACTACTTGGCAGCCCTATTTACTTTTCAGTTCCTGGAATTGTTAAGAAAATCCCTTTGGTAATGAGAGAAGGACTCAGTATAGTCACTGCCTTCTAGTGATGCCTTAGAAAAGGAAGGGGGACAGACTGGCTACTGAAAACTGAGGTTTGTGGTCTTGAATCTCAACCAATCTCTAGGAATATAGTAATTTTTAGTATTATACTTTCTCCAGCTTCTGTCTGCTCCTCCATTTCCCCCCAAAGGATCCCAAGGAACTTGGGAGATTAAAAGTGAGGCCACAGAAAGGGGATTCTATCATTCACGGCCACCTTACCCTGCCACCCCCCTCCATGTGTCACCATGCTTAGGTTGGAGCTTGCTAGTTGTTCTGCTCCAACCCTTAAAGTGGGAACTCTAGGTATGGAAGGGCACTCCTTCTATCAATGCAGAGTTACCTGAGACACATAGAGGTTAAGTGACTTCCACAACCATTTAGCTAGTAAGTACTAAAGATGGGATTTGAATCCAGGCCTATCAGACTGCAAGTCCAATATTTGATCCACTATGCCACACTGTGTCTACTGCAACAATAACATCACAGAACTGAAAATAAGAAAATCAGTAAATTGAGATGTTTTCCAGCACTTTATAGGTCTGTTTGTAGGGCTGTTACTCATTCATCATTCTGTTTATTTTGACTATGTTTCAGAGTGATTAACTCAACCTAATCTTTATAATGCCAGTCAAAATGTAGCTTAAAACTATTACTGCCAGGGGCAGCTAGGTGGCGCAGTAGATAGAGCACCGGCCCTGAAGTCAGGAGAACCTGAGTTCAAATTCGGCCTCAGACCAAACACTTGACACTCACTAGCTGTGTGACCCTGGGCAAGTCACTTAACCCCAATTGCCTAAAAGCAAACAAACAAACAAAAAAAGAAACCAAAAACTATTACTGCCCCCAAAAGTATGCATAGTCCATGGACTGAGTCATGTGCCAGCTCCCCCAGCTCATATACTATACATATATGATTACCACCATAGTATCTCCAAAATTTTTTCCATAATATATATTTTAGAACTAGAAGGATCCTGGGACACTACTTACTGAAGCCCATCATTTTACAAATGAAGAAGTTGAAGCCCAATGAAATAAAGTGAGTAGCCCAAGGTCACTCAGTTATATTGAAGAGCTGAAATGAGAGCCAAGATCTTTTGATCAAAGCCTTAAATAGGGATTTTTGTACCAGGGAAACATGACAAACTGAACTTGGTAAAAGCAGCATGCCCTCCATCAACAATGAGTAGGCCAGGTCACCAGTAGGGACAGCTTTTTAGTTGGAAAAGCTATAAGATAAGGAGCTATTGGAGTGGGAAAAGGAGCTCATCCCAGAGTGCTGACGGACTACAAGTGCTAAATTTGCCAGCTTGAGCAAAGTCCCCATTGCTTATCCTAGTTTCACTTGTGCTCTGAAATCCCATTTTAGTGTTCTTTAGTTCCTACAAAGCTTGTCATTCAGGTTATAAAACACAGCAGCTATTGGGAAATTTTCTGCAGTGCCATCTTACATTTTATCTGAAAAAGGCAACACTATTCACATCAAACTTAGCACTGTGTTGGGATACCACACATAGGAGAAACGGATTCTACTTTCTCTTTCCATTAGCCCCCATACGCTGTTACTACCCTGTTTAGTTATTTGCCTTAAGTTCCTTCATCACTGTCCTGTGAATGTGAGAAGTATTAGCACTGTGACTTTAGAGGGAGCAAAGATGGGACATGCCCACAGTTAGAAGAAGTAAGAGGCAACCACTGAATTTCTCATGAATAGTTTCCCTCGTCAGTATTCTAGTTCAATACATACTTATTGAATGTTTCCTATGTATAAGGCATTGTGCTAGTCCTTGCCTTCAAGGCATTTATAAGACTGGGGGGATGCACATAAGAAAAATGCACAAATAACTACAGTATGCCAATATACCAAAGGTATGTGATCTTCTTGTAAAGTCAGATTGTAGTTCATCTATCACTTAGTAGATACATCTTAAAGAGTTGCCTAAGGCTCGTTTGTCAACCAGGTAGTAAATGTCAGAAGATTTGAACTCAAATCTTCCTAACTGCAAATCCAGTATCTCGTTGCCTTTCTATATTACAAGGTAAGGGAATAATGACAGATAACATTTATAAACACTAAATGCATATAAATTATTTTATATCCACTATCTTCTCACAACAACCCTACAAGGTAGGCAACGTAAATGTAGCATCCAACTTTTTTTCAGGTGAGAAAAAAGTGACATTTAAAGAAGTTAAATGATTTGTCCAAGGCTACACAGATAACTAGGGCAGCTAGGTGGCACAGTAGATAGACTGCAGTCAGAAACACTCATTTTCCTGAGTTCAAATATGAGTTCAATTCACTTAACCCTGTTTGCCTCAGTTTCATCATCTTTAAAATGAGCTGGAGAAAAAAAAGGGACACTGCTCCAGTACCCTTGTCAAGAAAACCCCAAGTAGGGTCACGAAGAGTCGGACACTACTGAAATGACTGAACAACAATAACATAGATAACGAGTAGCCTAGTGAGGCCTGGATGAGGCAGTATATCATACTGATATGAGCCCTGGTCTTGATGCAGGGAGTTGGGGCACAAGTACCAACTCTAACACTTAAGGTATGTGACCTGGAGTGAGTCACCTAAGTTCTCTGAGGGTCAGTTTCCCTAGGTATAAAACAAGGGACTAGATGTTCTCTAAGGCTACTTTAAGCTGTGAGATTTCTGAGACTTCTAAGCCGTGGGTTCTATAATTCTCATCCGGGTCTCCTGTTTTCCAGGCCAAGGTTCTTTCTACTATATTGTACTGTCATATGTGATAAACCACGGTACATGTCATAAGACAGAGTTAAACTAAGTGGTTTGGGAAGTTGAGGAAAGGGGTCAAAGGGGAGATATTAGTGGTCCATCCACTAAAAAACCAGACTAGAAATTCCTGGGCATAGGAATTCTGCTAAGATTTAAAATAAATGTGATCATGAAAACATGAGGAAGGGTACAGTGATTTGGCGTCATTATAATTATGCTCATATCTGAGCACACTCAACGTTCTCTTTGTGGAATAATGACTGTTAAATGCATGTACCTTAAAAATTTCTCAATGTCTTTAAAGATCTTTCAAAGATCCTTTAAGATAAACTGGTACTAAATCACCTGACTCTTCCCATTATAATTAGGAGAGTTTATCGTTTATATAATATCATCTTTCACTGATACAATTGTATCTTTTATAGATGTAGTCTGCATTAGTACTGGGCTTGGAGTTAGGAAGACCTGGGTTTAGTGTCATGTTAGATTCATGTCTCACAGCATACTCGAAATGTGATTTGGGGCAAGTCATTCAATTTCTATGTTTCAGACACCTGTCTAGAATTTTTCTACTACGTTATGGATGGGTCATGATGTGAATTGTTGGAACTCCCCATCCTGACAAATGACAGATCCTTCATATGTTGGCCTATCATCCTTTCTGATTCCAACTCTCCATCTCTCCCTCGATTACACCCAACAAGACAATGCCTCCTCTCACTCCCTTTCCAGTCTCACATAGTAAATGCTATATAAATGTTTATTCCTTCCATATCCTTCATTCCCTCTCCCTAACCAGCCAAAAGGAATAGGGGCCAGAGAAGATTCAGAAGCTGTATAGGATCTGAAGCTAGCATACAGGCCCTCCCTGAACTTTGGAGAGTGCTAATTCTACTTCAAAGTAGACCAGACAAAACTCTTCCCTTAATAAAAGGGAGAGATTAGTTCTCTCCACATGAGAAAATTAAAACCAGGGGTTTCTTTCCCTCCTTGTATCGAAAAGCCTTCATTACCTACTGTTAATTTTTAGTTCAATTCCTACATAATCTGATTTGGAAGCGCCAATGTACATTTTAAAAATATTTATGAATCTTGTTTCACCAACTTTCAGAGTAACTCCCCATTGTTTCATCTATCATCCTTTCTTGATGATGATATCCTATTTTACTTGTGACTTTGAGACCATGGAAAATAAAGATAATTATTTTAATAAAGGATTGGATGCCATCCCCTCAAAATGTTGGGCACAATCTCATGATGTCAACCAGGCCACAAGTGGTGTTTAGGTCTCCTTGTTTAGATGGTAATCAGAATCTTCAGGACTTTCTGAGTTAGAAAGCTGCTATAGGGTTAGAATTTTATGTCTAATTGCTCCAGGAAAACTACAACTTCTGGTAGATTTGTCTAATCATCTTTATGAGTCTAGGACAATCATTCCACCTGAGTCTACACACACCATTGACAAGCACTTACCTGGGCACACATCCATGGATATTCACATATAAGCCAACACACTCACACATGTACACACATGTGCATGCCTCACTATATATAGAAACTTGAAGTTGTACTTTGCCTTATTTAAGTATCACTTTGCTAAAACTCACATTTATATAGTACTTTAAAGTCAGCAAAGCTCTTCACATATATCATCTCATTTGAATTCAAATAGAAAGGGAAAGGATTAAACAGATGATAAGTATGATCATTAAGTGAAATGTTCACAAATGTTTATGTATATTTCACTTGATAATTATATATTAAAATGCATTTTTCTATTCTAGTTCATCTATGACCCTGATAATTTTGCATGGGTGAGACTGAAATATAAAATGAAAACATAATCAAATAGGTGAGTGTTGTGAATGCAGAGAGATTCCCAAGGCTCTAGTTAAAGACCTTATTACACATATGAACCCCTGCAATAATCCCCTAACTGGTCTCATTATCATTATCATTCCTTTCTAATCCATTTTTACATTGTGACTACTTTGACCCTCCTAAAGTACACCTTTCATTGTAATACAATGAAACAACTCCTTTGTTCAAGAAGCTAAACTTCTCCCCATTGCCTATAGCATAAGATTTAGAATCCTTAGTAAGATATTCAAGGCCCTTTCCAGTCTGACCCTAACCTGCTTTGGCAGCATTGTTCCCTATGACTCCCCCTACATGAAGAATGAGTCATGTTTTCTTGATTGATCCTCTCAACAAAGAACAGAAGGAAGTAGCAACTCAATGAGATATGATAGATGGGCTCTTCTGTGAATTTAAAGACTTGCCTACTATGGGGAGCAGAATGAACAATAAACAAAATATTCTGAAGCAGAATTCTTTTTGGCCATGTCTATGGGATGTCAAACATCTGGCTAGAAAGGGGAAGAATATCAAGCCAATCATCTTGATGATTTCAAATATCATAATACCAACATCATGCTACTCATGTAAGTTGGCACTTAATAGATTTTTGTTTATTGACAGTGATTTGGCATGTTGAAGACAAAACTTATGGAGAATTGATATCATTAAAATTTTTTTTTCATCCAGATATTTTTTGAATTATTTTGTCATTCAAATGCAGGAAGTGGATAGAAATGGAATTCTACCCTGATGGTCTTGTGGGAGCTTTTTTTAGATAGAAATGTGCAATGATAGATAAACAGCTGGACTTTGTGTCACGAAGGCCCAGCTTCAAATACCAGTTACAATATTTACTTGCTGTGTGACCATGGTTATATCACATAACTTCTCTGACCCTCATTTTCCTCATTTGTAAAATGGTAATGATATTATTATAGAATCTCTGTCACAGGACTTTTGTGAGGCTCCAATAAATAATGTTCAGAAAGCACTAAATAAATATCAGTAAATGAATGACTTAATGAATGAAAAGGCAGGAATTAAGCACTTACTATGCACTCAGTATTGGTCAAAGCATTGAGATATAAATACTAAAAATGAGACAGCCCCTAACCTCAAGGAGCTTATATTCCATCAAGAAAAGACAACAGATTTAAGCAAGGGATGACTGTAGTGTGATGAGTCACAGGAATGGTGAGTTAATCCATAGAAGAGTTGATTGACAGAGTCATTCCAAAAGTAATGGTAGTACTGATTATTTTATTACTATGTCCAGTAAGAAAAAGAGGTGGAAAGCAGGGAATTAGAGAAAGAGGCACACGTGATCATCAGGCAGATTGCAAGTCGGCCTGGGTGGTCTGAGGTCAGTTAGATACATGTTTGTACTCACTCAGTCACACCTCTCTCTCTTTCTCTCTCTCTCTCTCTCTCTTTCTCTCTCTCTCTCTCTCTTTCTCTCTCTCTCTCTCTTTCTCTCTCTCTCTCTCTTTCTCTTTCTCTCTCTCTCTCTCATTCTCTCTCATCATCTCAATACACAATTTTATGCTAGTCTCAGAATAAATCTACATTCCTCCCTTTGTGCCTACAGAAAATGACTCGAGTTGTTAGAAGACAACTAGCTACTTATTGCACTGGGTAGGGCAAGAGAGGCACAGATAATGCAAAAATAATGAAGAATCCAAAAGGCACATTTTGACTTTATAATAGAGTCTCTGATTTCCCTTTATTAGAAAATTTGGGGGCAGTTAGGTGGCTCAGTGGATAGAGCACCCACCCTGGAGTCAGGAGGACCTGAGTTCAAATGCAGCCTCAGACACATGATACTCACTAGCTTTGTGACCTTGTGCAAGTCACTTAACCCCAATTGCCTCACCTAAAAAAATAAAATAAAGAAAAGAAAATTTGATTTTGCAATAATGTTTTATTTAGGCTAACATTAACATCAGTTTTCATTCCCTTTGCATACAGTAGATAGAGAAATGGTGGAGCATGTGATTGTTCTATGAATAAAAAACTGACTGGATGCAACTAAAGACCCTTGTATAATTTCCAAGTCTATATATACCAGTGTGTATGTATTGTTAAACATGTTTATAAAGACAATGAGAGGCCATTTGTATTTGGAGACACCACTTCAATTAAGGAACTGGTGATGTTTAACATGGAAGAAACTTGGAAATAATGTATCACAACTGAATTCAAATAATCAAAGGACTATCACATGAAATTAGAATTAGATTTATTTTAATAGAAAATAGAATTAAAATTAAAAAAATACTGGTCTGGAAATAAAGAGATAAAGGTTCTTACTGAATCTCTTCAATGAACTTGTCATGACTGGGCAAGTCACTTTATGGCCTATGCCTCGGTTTCATCACAGGTAAAATAAAATCAGATTTTATAATAAGATTATCTCAAGGTATCTTTTTGATATAAGATCTATGATTAATGCCTAATGGGTGAACGGACAGGGAAGATGATTTTCAGTTAAATTCAGTAACCATGTATTAGGCAAATACCATTTGTAAGGCAATGTGCTGCTAATGAGGATACAAAGATGAAAAATGACATGGTATCTGTCCTCAAGGAGTTTATGGCTTACCCAAAAATAAATGACAATGTACACAGCTAAGGAAAATATATGGTAGACTTAATAATGACAATATAAGGAAAAGTTTTCTTATAATTAGAACTATCTAAAATTAAATAGGATGCCTAATGAGGTTTCAAATTCCTGTGAATCACAGAATTCTAGAACTTCAGAATTGGAAGAAGCCTCAGAGGTGATCCAGTCCCTCTACAAGAGCCCTGACAAGTGACCTTTTGCTTAAAAACTTCCAGTGAGGGTGACCCACTGCTTTCTGAGATGTTCAGGCAAAGGTTGAATGGATGATTGCTGGGATATTATGGAAGGAATTCCTGCACTGATCTGAGGCTTGGCCTGGATGTCCTTCAAAGATACCTTCCAGTTTTAAGTTTCTATAATAAAGTGTCTCTTACTTCAATAAATCAATGAATAAGCATTTGTTATTCATGTACTACATGCCAAGTATAGTGCTAAGTTCTAGAGACTCAAATGTCAAAAGCTTGCACTCTACTGGCACAGCCTTTGGGAGCCAAAGATCCCCCATGTGTCATGATGAGATTTTGGTGTAGGATTTAACTGTTAGGAAAGAAATTGATTGCTTTCCAGTGGGAATGAATATTTTTACACTGACTTTATGTTCCAACACATACTTTATAAAACACTAGCTATAGGATCCCATAAATGTGATGATTTGGCCAATTTGTTCTCACAGGGGCTTCAGTTTGTTTGGCTATTTTAATTCTCTAGCTAACCTTTCCTACCCCACTTCTATCTTCATTTTCCAAGATGGCTTGGAACCTCATAATGTGAGAACTCATATGCTTGCTTGGGTATTTAGTTTTCTATCTTTACCATGAACATATAATGGATATCACAAACAATCTGCCTCTTTCCCTTTCCTTCCTACCCCCAATCCAAAGGTTGTTTACTTTTGAAAAGAATTATTTTCCTCTTCAAATCACTTGGTTGAGACCTGGCTCTAAAATTCCTCTCCTCTCCTCTCCTCTCCTCTCCTCTCCTCTCCTCTCCTCTCCTCTCCTCTCCTCTCCTCTCCTCT
>NW_020954619.1:336261-388829 GCF_900497805.2 Vombatus ursinus
CTCCTCTCCTCTCCTCTCCTCTCCTCTCCTCTCCTCTCCTCTCCTCTGAATCCTTCTTTGTGCCTCTAGTTTGTACCAGCCAATTGAACATGTGTTTTTGATGATTTCCCCTCTGATTCTCCTCTTTCTCCTCCTCAACCAGGTTATAACTTCCTTTAACTAGTCAACAAGTACTTTAAAACACCATATACTAGGCACTGCACTAGATGGGAATATGAGGGAAACATGGACTGCATATCCTATCAGAGGAAATAACATGTATTGTATAAGTATATGTTCACACAGAATAAATACAAGATAGTTTAGGGAAGGAGGGTGCTAGCATTTTGGGGAGGAGAGTCAAAAATGCTTCATATGGAAGATAGTGCTTAATTTGGTTCGTGGAGGAAGTAATAAATTCTACAAAGTAGAAGTGAGGAGGAAGAGCATTCTCATGCATGGAATGGATGATTGCAAATGCAAAGGCATGTATATGGGAGATGGAGTGCCATGTGTGAAGAAGGCCATTTTGGGTAGACCATAGAGTTAGGAAAGTAGAATAGTGTACAAAGAGGCTAACAGAGTAGGTTGAGGCCTCATTGTGAAGGGCTTTACAAGTCCAACCCAGGAGTTTATGTCTTCTTCTAGAACTAATAGGGAAGAACAAGATTTTACTAAGCCAAAGAGTGGTGTGGTTGGATCTGTGATTAGTGAGAATCACTTTGGCCGCTGTGTGGTGGTTAGATTGAAGTGAGAAGAGACTTGAGGTAGGCAGATCAGTTCTAAGATTATTACAATAGTCTAGGTTAGACATGATAAGGGCTTGGATTAGGGTGTTTGATGTGTGAGTAATAAGAAGAGGATGGATGTGAGAGATGCTATGGAAGTAAAAATGGAAAGACATAACAGCTGGTTGTATATGTGAAAAATAAGACAGTTCCTTGAAGGAAGGGATCATTTGATAGCTTTAACACAGGGCTAGCCACTAATAAGGGCTCAATACATTTTTCATCTTATTTTTTCACCTCTATTAAAGATCTACTCTGATACCTTTTCATAGCATGGAGGTGACACTGAATCTTCAGCAGAAAACAAGACTTGGAAGATCTCACCAAGGTGGCCCAGTGACAATCTGCCATCTGAGGACCAGCCAGACTTCCTACGTTAGGGGAGACTCATCACTGGAAGTCTGGCTTCACCATGAGAGCATGCTGCCCACTGTCAATCATGAAAAACCATCTATTAAGGCATGGGGGGGTTGCAATCCATATCAGTTAGGGGTTCCCACATTGGCAAAATAATAGAGTTTTGAAAGATTGAACTATTGAAGTATTGATGCTATCATGATTATGATAGGTTTGGCCAAGAACTCAGCTAGGAAAGTCCACGGAGGACACACTGCGATGAAGCCTGAGGATTACAGATGCAGATGTCAGCCAGATGGCAAAGCTCCATCACAGATGCACAAACACTTCAGTTTAGTTTGCCCTCTCCAGATAATGGTTCAAAGATCAGAGGAGAAAATGACCCACATAGCTGCCATTGGAGCTTAACATATGTCCTACTCAATCCTTTCCTCATGGTCAATTCTTTAAGGAGGCCCTGGAAAAGATAGCATCACATTATATAAAAGAAAGAGCTATAGAATGCAGACACCCTCACGTCTTTCCAGGGAGTCTGTTTAGCACCTGGCTAGAATCTGTTGAAGCAACCAACTTTTATAGGTCTCCACTGGGTATTCAAGTCTTCTATATGAAGATGGAAGATGAGAGCCTGCTTTTTGCAGGATGTCTTTCCAGTTCCTCCAGCTGCCTATTCTTTTTAGTTACCTTCAGCTATTCTGTGTTATCACTTATATGTGCCTATTTATTTACTTGTTGTCTTCCCCACTAGAATGTATGATTCTTGTGGGTGGAGACTATTTTGTTTTGTTTTATCTTTCATTGAATGTCTACCAGGGGTGGGGAACCTGCGGCCTGGAGGCCACATGTGGCCTTCTAGGTGTTTGGGTGCAGCCTCATGACTGAGTCCAAGTTTTACAGAACAAATCCTTTTTACTAAAGGGGTTTATTCTGTGAAGTTTGGATTCAGTCAAAGGGCTACACCTGAGGACCTAGAGGGCCACATGTGGCTTCGAGGATAGGCTTTAACCCAGTGCTCGGTACATAATAAGCATTTAATAAATTCATTTGAACTGATTGTCTACCTGACTCTCCAAATCCCTAGGACAGTGATTGCCATAAACAAGTTACTGATCCAAGACATTTTATATAACCTGAACAAGTTGAAAAACAGCTGAGTCCATGCAGATATGAATGTGTATTACCAAACCAAACTGCAAAGGCAAAGGGTAGATGGGGAAGAAAGAGGTAGACTTATTATCATCCCAGAATAATCAGAGCTCAAAATACTGCATTTTGAATAAGCAGACTTTATAGCTCAGAGGCCCAGGAAAAGAAATCCTTGCTTTTAAATCAAAAAAAACATTTCTTCTTTTTGGGGAGTTCTGTATATTTTACAGCAGAATGTCTAACACAGATCATAATTGCCAAATACCCAGCTGTGCAAACCATTCTGTGTAGTTCTTAAGTGAAAGCACTAAATACACACATTTTTGGTCCTATACATTATCATTTAAATTAGATGGTCCAAGTTGATCTGCCTCCTTATCTCCTCAAACCAAATGAGGTAATATACTGTATCATCAATTTAACCATCTGAATAGCAGCTTGAAATAAATAAGTCCTTTTTTTCCCCCTAAGAGCTTTTCTTTTTTTTTTTTTTTGTCTACCATCATGATATGGCCTGGATAAAAAGACACTAGGGATTTCTTGAAGGTCATTGATCCAAAATGCCAAGTATATTTAAGTATTCTGCGTAATCCATATTCCCTGCTTCCATTTTTAATCAGGATGCCCTGAGATTACTTTCTTCATTTCATCATACAGGATGGGCTTGGAAATTCCATCCGGGCCTCTAAGAACTTTATACTAGCTACACTACGAGAGTGCTGTGACGCCTTTGCCTTTAGCAATCTTCCTCCAGCAATTTTCTTGGAGTACACGTATATGGCCAAGTCTCGCCAGAAGGATTCTTGTTACACATGATATCAATTCCCCTATGCTCAGCCTGCATCATCATTCCCTGACTTACTATATCAGAGGGACAGGAAACTACATCAGCTACAACAGTCACTGATTGTGCAATCAATTAACTTATCCCAAAGAATCTGGAAACACATCTTTTGCTGTATCATAGATTCTGAGGGAAGCTACTCCACTGAAAATAATACTCTGTGGATACTAACTTCATCACTTGGTTATCTTCACAAGATGGTCTCCCAGGATTTAGAATTCTTTCTCAGTGCAAGACTTTCCCAACATTAGCTATCACAGCAGAAAGAAGTGTCTCCACCTGCACCAGAAAATACAGGATCAGCAGAAGAGTATTTCCAGAACTGTGTGTTTATCTGCTCCTCCCCACAAATACCTGCTTACATTTATCCTTAAAGGCAAACGTAAGGGCCCACATGGGGAAGTATCTGATGGTATTTTCTGGGTTACCCCATCAGAAGGAAAGCACCCCTTATTTCTTTGGAATGTGAACCATATAATCCATTATGCCTCTGTAATGCTTATCAGTAGCCATTTTGTTTACTTGAATGATGCAAATACAGTAGTAGTTTGATTCTCTTGATGGAGGCTCTATTTTCTTGGAAACAGTAGTGGTGATTCCACTAGCTGAGAAACCCTTGGTGAAGAAGATGGCCTATTCTGTCATAGTCATGGGGTGGTCAAGAAATGGAGTTGGAGGCATATAGCCATAGCAGAAGAGCCAAAAGCTTGGGAATGTGTTACTGCCTACATAGCCCCTTCCTCCAGTTCATTTCACAAAATGCCTTTCCTAGGTGCCAGGGCAATGGCTATTGGTTCATAATAAGCTGAAGGAGTAAAGCCCTCTATAAAAACCCATGATGACTGAGTTATTTTATAGAAACCCAAGTAGCACAGTCTAATCCTATGAGACCATTTTGGGATGTGGCTATTGAAATAGCAAATGTGGCTATCTCAGGCCTCATTAATGAAAATGGATATTCAAATTACTCCTGGGTAGAGTACCACCTGCTCCTTTGAGCAAAAGGATAGGACTGGTTGAAAAGCACCTAAATTTACTATCCATCATCCAAAATCAAATGAGCTGACTATGCCAAGTCTAATTACATGCAAATGCTATTATTATACCACATTTATATCAAGGTTAATGTGTCAAAGAAAGGATTTCAGAGGCTAAGAGGATTGCAATAACATAAAATTTTCTATTTGTTCAAACCATCCACTGTATTAAATACTATAGAAAATTTCAGTTTCCTTGTAGCTGACAAAGGAGAATTGGAGTTGGCCACCCATTCTTTCCTTTCTCTTGTAACTGGACCTTCCAACAAGATGGCCCACCTGGTTTATCTTAACTAATCTTCAGACTTGGAAACTTGGAAACTGATGAATTACTCCCCTGGCTGAATAACAAATAGAATAAAGGGAGCAGATGCTGAATGCAGGGAGACTAAGTAGTAGGTTATCTCAATAATATAAGTTAGAGGTAATGAGAGGTTAAGGTGGTGGCTGTGTAGGAGAAGAGAAGGGAATGGATGTGAGTGATGTTGTGGGAATAGACATGACATTTGATAAATGATTGGAATTGGGGTGATGGGGAAGAGAAAAGGCAGAATCAAAAATAATACCAAGGTTATAGACCTAGATGACTAGACAAGATAAAGAAATATAGGATTTGGAGAAGGGGTAGCTTTAAGGAGAAGATAGTGAGCACCATTTTGGACATACTGAGTTTGAGAGGCCTATGGGATACCTAGGATGCTTCCTAGAAAGCAGTTTGAAAATGGGGAACTAGTTATTAGGGGAGAGATTAGAGCTGTGTGAGAAAAAATAGAGTCCTTTACATAGAGATGATACTTGAACTCACAGAAGCAGATGAGACCAGTAGGGAGAAAATATAGAAAGAGAAAGGAAGAAGGCTCAGAAGAGAGTTCTGGGGATTATCTGCACTAAAGAAAATAAGAGATGGATGATATTCCGGCAAAGGAAAGTAAGAAGTGGTTAGTAGGGATTAAATCTGGGGAAGTGGGGTGCAATTATATGAGTAAAGTGGCCAGAAACCCTAAGGCAAGTTAGAGTAAGGGAAGGGGCTGTGCTAGGCAGTCTCCAGTTCCCGTATCATTGTGCCACATCAGTGTCCCACTCTACTCAGCAGAGTGGGCATGTTGCCTTCTGACAGCCTCAAAAACGGTGCAAACGGTTTGCAGAATTTCAGATGATGGTATCTTTTCTTTTGCTGACTTGTCTCGACTATTGTATATTCATTGGGGATTGAGATGGGGGAGGAGGAGAGGAATGTAATGGGTTGAATTGTTCCAGGAGTCAGGAAGGAAGAGGAAGAGTTCTCTTACCGAAAAGTACTCTATCCCTACCTTTATTTATCTGCCCATTTTATAAATCCCCTCAGCTTCTGAACAATTGTTTCTGAACTGGGTGTGACTGGTTTATTCTTGCCTGGTTTCCTGCCTTGCTATTAGCCTCCCTCTTAAAACAGATTGATTCATTTCAATTTCCAGGGAGGCCAGGATAGAGGGACTGGGGAAGTAGGGAAATTCTATCATCAAGGAATTCTTGCCTCCCAGACCTACCAGGAATGTCTTCAGGTGAAAGGGCAAAGAAGGCAGTGATTGATTTCCCAGGAACCATACAACAGGCTCTCTGTCACCATCCCAAGATTAACATTCTTTCTTGGTACCAGGGTAATGGAAATATATTCCTCATTACAGTAAAATTGTTATAGCATTCTCTCAGGTCAATGTTACTAAGGGTGACAAATTGTGTGCTATAGAGAATAAGGAACATCAGAAGTAATCCAGTACTAATCCTTCATTTACAGTTGAGGAAACTGAGGCCAAGGGAAGCTAAGTGAATTGCCTAAAGAAAACATCCAATGCAGGATTTGAACTTGGGTCCAATGCTCTTCTCACTATACTGAAGAGCAGAATTACTGAATTTTAAAAGTGGAATGAGCCTTAGAAACTATTTAGTCTAATCGCTTCATTTTATCGGTAGAATAAAATTAAAAACTGAGAACCAGAGAGGTAGTCTAAAAGACTATCCAGATTTCCTGATTTCTCATGATCTTTTCCCAGAGAATCTTTACATGAAAAGGAAATTCTGGAAGGAAACATTTTCCATTACACTAGAAAATACCTGATTTGAACATGTCTCCCTGTTTTATACCTTGCCTATTATCAGCTCTCAGTAAATCATTGAACAAAGTTATCATTACAATCACATATCATGGAGCTTCATTTGATTTATAGATGTACGTATATATACATACACATACTTATATACTTATATGTAAGTATACATACATAAGTGCATACATGTGTGTATATATATGTATATACACACACACACACATTTACTTGTTTGAAGAGTTCAAGGCTCCATTTTGGAATGAGCAACAGAAGAGAGAGGCCTTCAGAAAAGTAAGGAGAAAGAAATTGTAAGGAAGTTGTAGGACTTTGGACTTGTGGAAAAGAACAAAGACTGAATTTGGCAAAGAGATATTTGGGAGAACTTGATAAGAGGCAGAAGGAAGTGAAAGTCTCCATCTGATTGAGGTAAGAGATTGAAGAGAAAGCACCTGAAGAGAACTCAATGAGAAGGAGTGGGCAGTTGGCAAGACCAGGCAGAAAAGGCAAGTAGCAATTGAAGCAAATTGGGGGAAAAAAAAGTAAGAAATAGTGAGTAAAGATAAAGGAAATGGATATGATTACCAAGTTGTTGAAGAAAATAGCAAGGAGTTATATGCGGCTCTTAGCTTATTAGACATGATAAAATGGAAGCAAAGTTCTTAAGGAGATAGGAAGTGAATTGTCAATATATACAAGCAATTGAATAAGTAAGTCTGAGGACCTTATTCAGCATGAAGAATATGAAAATTTCAGTGACTGACATGTGTATGTGATATTTGTATTTCAGCCAACAAGTGACTTGCATATTTTCAAAGTTCAATCTAGCTTTTCTACTAGAAGGAAAAAGGAAGGGACTTAAGAAACACTTATCCACCTTCAGGAACAGGCAAATATTCTATTAGAAAATGGAAATGGGACATCAATATAGAAGAAAACAAGTAGAAATGTTTTTTTTTAAAGCTCTAACGTGACAGAGGGAGAATTAAGACAGTGTTTAGCATATAGTAGGTGCTTAATAAATGTTTTTTGAATTGAATAGAATTAAAATTGTGTCTGTAGGTTGGAGAATAGAAGAATGGTATGCAAAGAATGAAGGAAAGAAAAAGGACTGTGGCATATTTGGAGCTAAAATACAAATCTGAGGGTTTTTCCAAAGAAGACAGAAATGAATGTTCATATAGGAAAATTTTAGCTACAGCATTTTTGTCTCATTTGAGTGAGAGATCATTTAATATGGGTCAGAAGAAAAAGAAAAGAGTAGTAAATATTGGTAGCTACCTGCTCAGGGGAACTGAGGAAGCTATTTGTTGATTGATAAAAAATGGAGAAATCTATTACCTCCACAGGATGGGAATTCTAGACATAGCAGAGGTCCTCCCCAAACTTATTAAAAACAAATTACTACTACCTACTTCTGTGATTCATTTGGCACAAGCTGTATGGTAAGTTCTTGTTTGTACATAGATGGTTATGTGTTGTTTACCCCATTTGATCATGAGCTCCTTGAAAGCAGGTACTGTATTTTGCCTTTCTTTGTATACTCAATTTTTAGCATGGTGCCTGCCACATAGTAGGCACTTATTAAATGTCTGTTGACTGACTGAAGAAGGAACCTAGTAAGCCTTGTCAAAGAATACAAAGTCTTAGGCAAGAAACCAAAGGGCTTTCATCACTGCTGCTCATTGAAAACAAGGAATCCAAAAGGAAAAAAAAATGGGAAATAAACAGCTGTCTAAGAATATGGTATCTGAGAACAAAATTTGAATCTCTAACCACAACACAAAGTTGTAGTTACGTTAGGCTCCTTGGCAGAGATAGAGCGTATCTAACAAAGGATGGCAAAAATGTGTTTGCTGGGTGTATTACAAATCCAATCAAAAGGGGTTTAATCTTAAAATGGATGGAGGGAGGAGAAAACTAATATCTACCCAGCTAGACACCATAAAGTAGCCAAAACTAAGTACAAATAATAGAAGTTGAAAGACCTAGACATTTATGAGATGAAATCCAGAGAAAAAACTCTTACCAAATAATATCCGTGGCCTCAAAACATTCACACTCATATGCCCAAAGCTTAGACAACAAGCAAGATAAGCTAGATGTTCTTACACACGGAGCAAAATATCACTTCACAGGCACCGTCAGGTGATACCTGTAACTGCAATATGGATCTTGATGTGTATATCTTGTGCAAAATAAACAGAGTGGGCAAAAGGGAGTAGGGTGGCTTTGGTACTTGAAGAAGATAAACTCATCTGACTAAATCCACAAACCAGAGGAGGGAAGAATAGTGATGATGTTTAGTTGAAGATCAATGAAAGAAAAAAAAAAGATATGGTTTTGTCATTAGAGTATATTATAGACAGTCTGGAAAGAAAAAGAAAATAGATATAGACAAGGAGTCTAAGAAATGATTTTTAAGTCTGTCATAGAATTATTATACAGTAGTGGTGTAGAAGGCTTCATAACTGCTAGAGATCTTTCTCTTCAAAAAATCAGAATGTCTAATTATTTCTTGACTTGCCTTAATGATGTTTGTTGCTGTTGTTGTTTTATTTATCCTTCAAAAGGTGGAAATTCTACTCTGGATCTGATTTTCATCAACTATGAGAAATGGGGTGATGGAGTAGAAATGATAGGAAATGTAGAGGTGACAACTAATTGCTAAAGTTGGTGATGAAGAAAAGAAAAATACCCCCTAGTTTGATGTACACTTTAGATTTTAGGGGAAAAAAACACATTTCTGATGGTTTAGATTAAGAATAGGTAAGATTCCATGGATTACGCTGCTATAGGGAAAGTCAGTCCAGGAGGGATGAGAAATCCTAACAAATGGGATTCTGTAAAAGTGAAATGATTCCATTGAGAAGAAAAAGGATTTGTCTGAAGAAAACAATGTGTATACATGGAGAACTTGCCAATGAACTAAGGTAATAGTGGGGGGAAAGTTACATACGGAAGATAGAAACCATGGAAGGTAAGAAAGGAGGAATACAAAAGCCGGCACATTTCTGTAAGAATAATTTCAGAAGGAGTGGCTGCTGGGTGCCTTAGAACTACAGACAAGACTGGGAGTGGGTTAAGCAGGGGAGGCTGAAAGTGGTTAGGTACATGGACCATTTATGAACCATAAGGTTCATAAGAAGAATAATGATAATATATGCTTATCATTTTTGAAAGAAAGGTGATAAACTAGAGGTTCAGAATGAGATATACTGAGACATACATCTTTAGTTATATGGACTGTTTCCTTTGGCTTAACTATTACTTATTTGTTATAAGGGGAAAGGCATCAATAGGAAGTGGGTCTAAACTAGTGGGTAATGACAAAAATGCAAAAGAAAACCACATTAATAAAATATTTAAAAAGAAAAAAGTTCCAAGGGGACAAAATGGCAATTTTATTATGATCTTGTTATAGTTAATATGCACTTTTTAAAACTGAAAAAAAGAATACTATTAGGAGAGCTAAGTCATAGAATCTGGCTTCAAATTTTGACTCTGCTACCTATCAATTGTGTGACTTTAGGAAAATCACTCCATTTCTGTTGGACCTCTGTCTCAAGTATATAATTAGGATGTTGGTCTAGATGATCTCTAAGGGTCCCTCTAGGTCAAAATCACATGATGCTCTCCAGTTAAAGTTTTGTGAGTCTGATTAAGGGAAAAAAAACCCTACTCCGGGAGCTTCCCTGTGGGAACACCTCCTCCCTCCAGTTCCCTTTTATAGGTATAATACTTTTAAAGGTCAAAGTCTAGAATTTCTTGAAGCTATGTTTGTAAGGCATACATAGACATTCAAACTTATGGAAGAAGCCTGCTCAACTTTGGGGATGTATCACTCTAAAAGGATATTAAGTGCCCTTTACAATTTCCAGAAGAAAATGTCTTACAACTAGTTCATAGCTTCCATTTGTGTCCTTCCTGAGCACCGAATTCCCTTATTGGATTATGCCCCAGTCCACTAGGGTCCAACATGTTAGTAAAAGCAAGTAGATATCTCCCCAAGTCTCACAGAACAAATCTTGAAACTATTGATAGAATACCCCTGTTTGGGTAATGTGGTCCCAATCTGGCCCCTCTTCTCTGCAGTATTACAAGTCCTGGGTGGTCTTGATGTTCTGTAGCATACATGACAGACAATAGGTCAACCAGACTATTTGCATTATGCACATGATACTTAATTTGTGGCGCTTTCAATTGTCCTGACTAGTGGGCACATTCCCCAGGAGGCCTATGGTGGGAGTTTGGAGTCACACTGTCTTGTTACTCTGTGCCATTCATTTTCCAAGTGGGGGACATGTGGAGATTTTGTTGGTGGCATTGAAATTCCAAATATGTCGCAGGGCCATCTGGCCATGAAGTTAGAATTACAGCAACAGAACCAAAGAATAAAACTTTGTGATGGGGAAACGGCTTTAAGCATTCCATGGCTCCTTGCCTCCCCCTTGCTGTGTTTCTCTCCTCCCCTAAATATCCAGAAAGCAGTGCCTTTAAATTGAGCAAATGTCAGGGGAAAGAGTAGAGAACAGGGTGGAAAAAAAAAACAAGCAAATGATTCCAGTTAGAAATCCTTCCTTTCAATAAAAATGGAAAGGGCTGAACCCAGCAGTTTCTCTGTTAGCCAACAAAGATGTAAATGCTGAGCATCTGTGAGAGGAATGTGCCCGTTACCTAAAGCACAGCTGCTATGAATTTCTTACCCATCCCTTCCATTTTATATGCATATGTCCAGACAGAGCAAGGATACTTCTGGCCTGGCAATGGCTTTGTAACTTAGATTATAGTGTCTGTGGTTATCTTAAAGACTCCACAATAAGTTTTTTTGGAGTCTAGGATATTGAATTTCCACTTAAGCTTCCTAATCGGCCAATACTGAATCACTGTGAAATTGTGATAAATCCCTCAATATGTATAAAATCCCACTCAGTAGGCAACCCAGGATCATATCAAGGCTATATAAAAATAAAGTGGGTACAATCACAAGGAAACTAGATTTAAGGGCTATATACTGGGTCAATTCACATTAAGGGAAACTTCAAGTGTATCCACTGGAAGTTCTTATTAGAACTAGCAGCATCACTATATAGATCACTGAAGGAAAGAAAAGAAACACTTCAATAGACAATAGATAGAGACATGGACATGGACATAGTAGAAGGGGTAGGGGACCTTAAAAGGCAAGGTCATAGACCAGAAACTAGTAGAAGACAATTCTACATCTTCACTTATCTGGGTCTCAGTTCCCTCATCTGTAAAATTAAAGGACTGGATTAAGTGACTTCTAAGGGGTCTTCCAGCTTCAATAATCTATACCTTCCATATACCTTATCTCTACATAGTTGCATTCTTACCTTATAATATAGTCTTCAAAACTAGAGTTACATAACCAAAAATGTAAAGATAAGGCTAAGTCTTACAACTGGTCCACCATGAAGTTATTTCTGTCAATCAGTGAAGTTATTTCTATCAGTGATCTCTGGAGAAACTTCTGAAAGGTCGTTTTTCCCCTCTGAGGTTGTGAACTTAATTAACTATGCTACCCCAATCACATAATGAGAACTTAATGATGACACATTTGGAAACCATCTAAAGAAAGAAAGGAATGAAATAAGGATCAATCAAAAAATTTTATTGAGTGACTTCTCTGCGGACATTGTGTTCAGTTTATTTGTGTACAAAAGAAATAGAATACCCAATCCTTCCCCTCAAGGAGTCTATGATGTAATTGAAGAGATGAGGTATGTGGATATAAAACAATGAGGGAAACAGATAGCTTTATATGATCAAGCTTGGCTCTAGAAGAGGTGGAAAGGTATATTTTTCTTCCTTCTTTTCAGAAGCGGGGGAAATACACTGTCAGACTAGGTTGACATATTGATTATTTTGGTTAACCTGGTTTTTCCCCTCTGCCTCTGTCTCTCTCTGCCTCTCTCTCTCATTTTCTCTTTTTTATTACAAGGGATAGCTCACATATTAGGGAAAAGGGGAGGAATATATTTGGAAATGAAGGTGATAAAAATGTAAAAATCCATAATTTTAAAAAAATATAATATCATTCTGGGGAAAAAAGACAGCACTGTGATGATGGGCTAACCTGAGTGGCATAAACAATAATGCAAAGGGAGTTAGAAATGAGACAGATCAATATGGGCTGAAGTCATCAGAGAAGAACTGAGGTTTTAGGAATGGGTAGGATATAGATGAAGAAAGAGTGGATCCTGAGCAGAGGAGTAGCATGATGAATGGCCTTTGAAAGGAAGATTCATGTGGAAGCCATGTGTGAGATGATTTGAGAAGGAAAGACAAATAGGAGGAATTACATTATCATTTTTAATATTTTATACTCTTATGTCTTAGGGTTTTTTATCTCTACTTTGTTTGCACATTTTGTTGACTTTCTATTCAGGGGTAGCAAATTCTGCATGGAGCATTGTAGTCTCTGAAGAAGTAAAATGGAGGCTCACTCAAAGGATGATGGAGAGATTCATCCTGGGCATGAGCAGGTTGCAACACAATGGAAGAAAGGAATTGCTCTAGGGAAGTGGAATTAAGGATGTGGCCAAAGAAATATATAAACAAAAAAAAGATAATGAACTTATCACATAACAAGAGCAAGACATAAATTGGATGACCTATGTTGCCCATTGGTATTCTCCTGATGTCAAAAGAATATGAGGAAGAAGGCCGTTTGCACATTGGGTGGACTCACTATGGCAAAATTATGGGAGAACATGGACAAGGGTCACATAGGATGGATAGGTGCAGAAGAGTTCCAATCTATATTATTGGAAAGTACTCCCAAATTGTTAAGATCACAGATCCATTTAAACATTTGAGAAAATTCTGCCATCCTACCCCTTAATTTTGAGAAGACACACATCTTCAAATTCAAAGAAAGTAACCATCAAAGCACATCCTGAAAATTGACCCAAAATATTTGTTTATGAGACCTTTGGTTGATCCCATATGGGATTATGCTTAAACCACTTCAACTTTCCTAAGGTTCTGTTTCCTAATTGGAAAAAGTGAGATAACAAATCTAAACAGGTAGTTACTAAATCATAAGGTGGTAACATGCAGGGCTCTGTAAATAGTAACATCCTATGGAGGTACTAATTGATCTTGGAAAATATTACATAGTTATCAATCCAACATCTTTCAAGTTAGCAAAATGGAAACATGCAGTTTACATAAATCATGACATAAGCATTTATTTGAACTTTACGAGTACTATGTGTAACTATAGAGCACTTGCAAAATACTTTACATATACAATCTCTTAACCTGAAGTCTGTGAACTTATTTTGTTTTTAATATTTTGATAATTGTATTTCAGAATAAGTGGTTTACCTTGTAATTATATGTATTTTGTTTTATTCATTTCAGAGCACTATTCTGAGAAGGGATACATAGTCTTTACCAGACTGCCAGAGGAGTCTATGACACAAAAAAGGTTCAAAACCCCTGAAACAGTAACTATCTTATTTGGCCTTCACAACCCAAAGCAGATGCTATTATTCCCATTTTCTAGATGAGGAATGGTGAAGTGATTTGCCCAATCACACAGTTAGTTAGTATCTGAGGTAGGATTTGAACTAAGGTCTTGACTCCATATCTAGCCTGCTAATGCATTTCAACATTTATTTGCCAGTAGATTAGAACAGAAGTCAGGACACAGACTGTTGAACATGCTTTATCTCGTGACTCCACCCTTCTTTAATACTACCAAAAATCTATTATTTCAACATACCACCTACATAGATCACAACCTTATCAAGCCTTAATAAATAGTTTTACAGTTTGTTATGGTCAACAAAACAAAACAAAAACCTGTGGTAACTAACTTTCTGATCATGGACCTCCTCTAAATTAGCTATGGCTTGGTTTTCAGATGACAGTCTTAGACTGCCCACTTTTCCCATCTTGGAAGGATCTGGCAGAACTTATGATCCACTGACATAACCTTGTATAACTCACGTCATCTCCATTCCACTCAAACAGAACTTCCATAGGACTCCATACAGTAAAAAGCTGTTTTGTGTTTGAAAGCCAAATGAGGCAATAGGCCACAACGGTATCTCATAACCAAAGCCAATTTAAAGTTCCTAAATGATGGAAAGCAGTAATGAGGTTTTTCCTTAGTCTGATGACTGGATCATCAGAGTGCCTTACTCTTCTAATAAAATTGTAGTTGAAGTCTTTGAGGCATAAGCTAAAAGACAGATGGCAGAACCTACTCCTATCCAATCTCTCCTGTCCTGCAGCATTGCAACCTGGAAGCCATCTTCAACTCCTCACTCTACCTCAACCCCAATATCCAATCAATTGCCAAGCCCTGTTGAGTCTATACCCACAAAATGTCCCCTCTCCATCTCTTTATCTCATTCCTAGCACCACCACTGTTGTGTAGGTCTTCACCACCTTGTCCTGGGATGACTGGGAGAACTTCCTCACTCCTTTCCAATACTTTCTGGTTTGCTTAGATTTTCCTCCCCTCCACCTATTCTGGGATCATGACCCTGGCCTCCTCACTGTTCATCAAACACAACATTCCTCCCATCCCCCAGCCCTGAGCATTCTCACTGGCTTTCCCCCATGCTTGCAATACTCTCCACAGAATATTTTGAAAGTAGGATAGCTTTTTTTTTTTAAGAAACAAACATGGAGTACTCTTATACTTAAATATGACACAAAAAAAATTATACTCTCCACAGAATATTTTGAAAGTAGGATAGCTTTTTTTTTTAAAGAAACAAACATGGAGTAGTAGGGGGCACCTTCTCCTAATTGCTACACATAAAATTCTATAACTAGGACTTCTTTCTATAACTAAGGCAGCTAGGTGGCAAAGACCTGAGTTCAAATCTGACTTCAGACACTTACTATTGTGTGACTTTGGGAAAGTTACTTAACTTCTGTCTGCCTCAGCTTACTCATCTGTAAAATGGAGAAAATAATAGCACTAACCTTCCAGGATTATTATGAGGATCAAATGAAATAATATTTGTAAAGCACATAGCATAGTGCCTGGCATATAGTAGATGCTATGTAAATGGTAATGCTAGTAATTGTAGTAGTAGTGATATTACTAGTAAGTCTGGTCTTGTCTCCACTGCTCAACTTTCAGTGGTTCCATATTGCCTTTAAGATAAAAAAAAGTGGCCTTTAAAGCCCTTCCAGACTAACTTTCCAGTGTTATTACTTCAAGTCACCTTTAAGGAGAAGTAGATGACAAAGTGACTAGAAATCTGATCATAGAGTGAGGGAGACCTGGATTCAAATCCTACCTTTAGCATATACTGGTCATCTGACTGAGCAAGTTACTTAACCACTTAGTTCTGTAGGCAAAAGTCTATAACATTTTAAGGTTTGCTAAACTCAATATCTAATTTGATCCTTACAACAACACTGCAAGGAAGGAGTTCTTTCATTATCCCCATTTTATAGATGAGGAAACTGAGGCTTAGGACAGTCAAGTCATTTACCCATGGACACATAACTATCATGTACCTGAGTGACTATTCTCTCCTTTCTCCAAACACCATGCATTTACTAATCTGTTTACATGTGATATTTCTCACTAGAACATAAACTTGGTTGGTGCTAGAAAGGTTGGTACTATTTTTCTTTTCATTTGATGCAGTAAATAGAGTACCAGGCCTAAAGTCAGGAAGGCCTGAGTTTAAATCCAGCCTCAGACACTTACTAGCTATGTGGTCTTGGGCAAGTCACTTAACCTCTGTTTGCCTCAGTTTCTTTAACTGTAAAATGGGGAAAAGAATAGCACCTCCCTCTCAGGGTTCTTGTGAGCCTCAAAATGAGATAAAATTTTAAATCTCTTAGCACAGTGCCTGGCACATAGTCAGCACTACATAATACTAGATATTATTGTTATTTATTATTATTATTATTATTATTATTATTATTACTACAGGTTATTAGAAAGTACTTATTGCATTAGACATTTCTTCCTTTCCTCCTCTACCCTTTTCTTTTTGTTAGGACAATGCTTTCTAACCTGTGAAAACTCAAATATCTCTGGAAAGGGAAACACATATAACTGATATCTGATATCTGATATCTGATATTTGTATTTTAGTATGAATTAATTAATAAAAGCCTTACCACTGTGGGCTGCCACAGGCATTCAGTGTACTATGTAAGAGCCCTAAGCTACTACAAAGATAAGAGAGGACAAAAGAAAAAGGAAAGACCTAAAAAATGGAGAATGTTGCAAAAAACTTCACCTAGTTTACAATTTTTCTTAAGGATAATCCTGTTGGGTCCCTGGCATTGGTCAGAATTAAAAACTGCCTTCCGGCTTGCAAGATGCTACCAAACCATCACTCAGAATTGGCAGGGATCTGATTTCCAATCACGCAAGCTCCACACTTTAGACAGCATTGTCTTTATTTTTGCCTGCGTTATATGACGTAGGTTTGTGAGTAGCATCATTCAGCTACAGCTAAGGAAATCATTTGAAAATATGCATTGAAACAAAGGGAAGCTAAAATATCTGCATTCTAATATTACTCATTGTGCCTCATGTTGGAAGTCCGAGCCTGCCTATGAGGTCTTAATACTACATCTAAAAGTCATGACTGAAGTCCCAACACAAACAATGAATGGTAACATTTACAAGATTTCCACTTTTCTTCAGAATTCAGCTTGACCACAAAGGCATTGGTTGTGGTTTCAGCAATAGTCACAAACGGAGCCATTAACATAATTTCTTTTTACTTCAAACAGGAAAGATAGGAAGAAATGCAGCACATCATTTCCCTGGGGCTCCATGTGTGAAACCAAAAAATGAATAGGAAAATGGACGTAATGAAACAAATTAGCAGATGAAAGGCACATATTCATATGGTCTAGCTCTCACTCCAGGGCACAGATCCCCTGTGGAATTCAGCAAATATTAACTGATTTAAACATAAGCTTAACATAACAGTTCATTTCTTCCATCTTAACCTAGATAAAAGAGAAAGTAGAGAGCTGCCCTCAAAGTCAGGAAGACCTGGGTTGGTGTCTTGCTTCTGCTGCATAGTAACTGTGATCCTGGGCAAATCATTTAACTTCTCGTTGTCCCAGGCAACTCCTTAAGACTTGAATAGGATGTTGCCTGTTGCAATAGCTTTCTCGTTGCTCTTCTTGCCTCAAAAATCTCCCCACTTCAGTCTGTACCCCACTCAGCTATCACAGTGATTTTATTCAAGTGTAGCTTGGACCATACTATGCTCCTCTTCCTCCCAACATCTCTATTCTATAAATACTACTACACCTTATTATTACCACGACGATCAAATATGAAATCCTATTTGATGTTTAAAAACTTGGCTAACCTGGATGCCTCTTATCTTTCCAGTCTTCTCAAATTGTTCTTCTCTCCATGTAATATGTGATTCAGGGACTTCGGCCCCCTAACTGGCAACTCCTTGCATTTTGACTGGCTGTCATCCATGCCTGGAACTCGCTCCTTCCTCACTTCTGACTCCTGACTTACCTAACTCCGTTCAAATCTCATCGAAAATCACACTTTCGGCAAGAAATCTTCCCCAGTCTCCTTTAATGCTAGCACCTTCCCTATATATTTATTTGCAATTTATCCTGTATATACATTGTTTGTATATATTTGTCTGCATGCTGTCTTCCATATTAGACTGTGAACTCCTTGAGGACAGGACCCATTTTTGGCTTTCTTTGTATTTTCAGCACTTAATAGTGACTGATAGTTGGCACTCAATAAATGCTTCTTTGCTTGACTTAACTTGACTTGGGAATTCTCCATCCCTATGAAATCATAGGTCCAGTCCCTATTCCTAACCAATGCAAAAATATATGTATATGTGTGTGTGTTTGTAAGTGTGAGTGTGTACATAAACACAAAAAAGAAAGAGTTGTGTGAAGTATGAATAGGTTAAAGACAATGGCATTAAAATATTGAGGCTGAAACACAGGGAGATTAAAGGCTGCATTCTCTTCTAGAAAACAGAGTTGAGAATCACAGGTTCCCAGGATAAATCTGGTCATTTCAAAGAGAAACTGAGACATGATGAATAAGCATAATTATTATAACAACTTCATGTTAATGAAGTTTAAAATTCACTTCACTTTAAAATTGGGAAAGAGGTTTCTTCAAAAACAACTCATTAGATAATCATTATCAGTATTGTAGCTCTGGTTTTACGGATGGGGAAACCAAAGTTGAAATGACTTGACTGTCTTCACAGAACCAATAAGTGTCAGAGCAGGGAGTAAGAATAGTAGCTGGCATTTATATAGCTTAGGTGCATAAATATATATTTTACATACATTATCTCATTTTTTGCCCCATGGTCATACCTTGAGATATATTAATATACTCATTTTACAGCTTAGGTAACTGTAGTAGAAAGAGGTAAAGGGACATACCCAGAGCCACACAGAAAGTAAGTTTCTGAGGTTGGATTTTAACAAGATCTCTCTTGACTCCAGCAATTAAAAATAAACTTAGGTCTGAAAGAGACACAAAATGAGACTTCCTGGTAACTGTGTGAAGAGGAATACATCCATTAAGAAAGAGTTTATTGTGCTGTGTGAGAACACATCCACACAAAGTTAGTTCAAAGTTTCACAAAACCATTGAAAATGAGGAATAAGCAACTATGGGACTTGTGAAAATTTGAGAGGCCTTTGACAAAATCAATTGAATTCTTTTGAATAAACACTAGAGAATCAGGAGTATTGACCACACTTACAGGTTCTCCATTATGGATAAAATGCATGTGTGGGGATGAATATATAACTGTGCATGAACAAATAGTTGTTACAATTCATTTTCTGTCCTCATCACCTTTTGGAAATAAAATGATCCTATTTTTTTTAACTGACACTATACTTTGATACTGTTATGTATAACAAAGCCAAACTTTGGCTTATTAATCTCTTTTTCTAGCCTTGTCTTTTGAGAGGAAAGCTCTAGGTAAACCTTAAAGCCCTATATCAGTCCAAATTGTTAGTACTGTAAGTATTTTATCTTATCTTTCAGGCTTGATATCTCATATTAACTATGGGAATATTTCACCATCTCATTCTTGGGATCCATCCATGAATTGGATTGTAAGTTACTTGAAGGAAGAAGGAAAGAAACAAGTATTTATTAAGTGCCTATTATGTGCCAGTCACTGTGTTGAGCACTTTACAAATATTTCAGCTGATCTTTGCAACAACCCTGGGACATAGGTACTACTATTATTATCATTTTATAGTTGAATAAACTGAGGCAAGGGCAGCGAGGTGGCACGGTGGATAGAGCTCCAGCCTTGGAGTCAGGAACTGGGTTCAAATCTGATCTCAAACATATGACACTTACTAGCTGTATGACCCTGGGCAACTCACTTAACCCCAATTGCCTCACCTCCCCCCTCCCAAAAAAAAGAAGAAACTGAGGCAGCCAATGGTTAAGTGATTTGCTCAGGGTCTTACATCTAGTATGTGTCTGAGGCTGGATTTGGAGTTAAGTGTTCTAGACTCCAGACCAGCAATCTATTCATCATACCACTAAACTGTTTCCCTCAAGGTAGGTATGAGGTAGATAACATTTCTTATTTCATCATTGTTTCCACCATGGATTTAGGACAGTGCTTTTTAAAATAGTACATAGTTAATAAATGTTTGTTGGACTTAATAGAAATAATGCTTCAATCAGTAAGCATTTTTGAAGTATTTATGATGTGCCAGGTACTATGCTATGTTCTGGAGATACAAAAATCTGAATGAAACAACCTCTGACTTCAAGGAGCTTAGCTTATACCAGGGGAGACTGCATACAAACACATACATGTGTGTGTGTGCATGTGTGTTATCTCCCACTCTGGAGTGCCTCACACATACACACCCCTCCCCTAGGGTATATGGACATCTGTTTATTCTCTAAGCTGGATGGCTCATTCTAACGAATTCTCAAAATAGTATGTTGAGCTATTTTAAGAAGACCCATCATACACATTATCTTGGGGTCCTAAGTTTAACCCTGTTGAAAGGAAATATACTCCCCCTACATACCACCTTATGTCTTGAGCTCCTACCAATGTATTTCTATTTACACAACCAGCCATTCACAATAATTATACTTTCAAATCTTATACATATATTACATTTATCCAATAATTAGGAAAATGAAATAGTAATATTATCACATGTATTCATATATCAAAGCAAATGGATAAATAATAAGTACATCAAAACTGCACATTGATCTCAGTCATTCTTCTCTGCTAAACTCATTTTCTGTGGAAGAGAGTCAGCACACAATTACAGAAAGTTGTGAAGGGCATAGATGAATGAGGAAAACCCATGTGTTCAGGGTAATTTTACATCTCAAGAATTAGAAACTTCTGCTCTAGAATTTTGGACACTTTGCTTCCACTTATTTCCCCACCCTACTCTCCCCCAACATACACCTCAGGTCTTTCTTATATACCTGTTAAGTAGTTTTTTTTATATTGTTATTTTTCAATGTTAAAAACAACAATAAAAAAGCAAGCAGTGCCTCTCCTTTCTGCCCATAAATGAAAACATATCTATTGTTCAACATGAAGAAAATTCCAGGTTGTTGAAACCCACAAACTTTTCTCTTGTAAACTGCTTTATTACTTCCATTCATCTTATTAAGTACTATCTATAACTCAGTTTTCCTTGGAAAAAAAAATTGGTTTGTCTTTGACATTGCCGAAGAATGATCAACTAAAGAGCAATTTTCCAACTGTTGTTCCCAGAATAAACATCAAATAACCAAACATGGAGAAGTCTGTTTTTTATTTTCCTGAGATAGTTATCCCTTGGCTTTTGGGATAATTCATAGTCTGGCATGCAGCAGTTCTAAGCAGACAGATACTAGTCACAGAGCTAGAGTCTGGTACAAAACCTTTCACTTTTTCCATGAAGGCTTCCTGGATTTCTCTAATTCATCTCTGCATTGATTGGTTCTTCACAGTGGTGTTATGTTTCCTTTTCATCTTTTTCTTTTAGCATCCCATGTTTTCTTTAAGGCTCAACTTACATAAGTAACATCTGTCGAAAACCATCAGCAAGCATTATATGTAAAGGGGATAAGCTAGAAGCATTTCCAATAAGATTGAGGGTGAAACAAGGATGTCTATAATCACCACCATTATTTACTATTGTACTAGAAACATTAGCTTTAGCAATAAGAGAAGAAAAAGAAATTGAAGGAATTAGAATAGGTAAAGAAGAAACAAAGCTATCACTCTTTGCAGATGATATGATGGCATACTTAGAGAATCCTAGAGAATCAAGTAAAGAACTATTTGACATAAAGCTCTGGTAGAAAAAGCATAGAACTTAAGAGTCAAGAAGTCCTCAGTGCAAATCCTGACTCAGATACGAGTTGTGTGACTCTGTGTAAACCACTTAACCTCTCTGACTCAGTGTCTTCATGTGTAAAATGGGAGTAATAATAGCACCTAGATTCTAGCCTAGGACTTCCTGACTCCAAGTTCAACCTTTATGTGTTGCAGCAAGGTGTCTCTCTCAAGAGAGATACCATTTGTATGACATCTTAATATTTGAAAAATATTTCCCAATTGACCTAGTGAGAAGTCTGGAAGCAACTGTAAAGTTTGCAACGGTTGTTTACATTGTTAACATTTTCCTGTAATACAGATATAGAGAGGCAGCATAACATAATAGATAAAGAACTAGCCTTGCAGCTAGGAAGACCTGGATTCAAGCCCTGCCTCTGACATATACTGGCTCTGTGATCCTGTTGGGCTAGTCATTTAACATGTCTGTATTCTAGGCAACTTTCTAGGATTATAGATGTAGACCTGGATTGGTAGATAGAATTTCCTCACCTGGGATTTCATTATACTAATGAAATCACACATTCAGTCCCTGTGTCTACAGAGCTATGACTTTTACCCTTTAGTCAATGAAAGAAAGGAAAAATGCGTTTGTTATTTCCTATGTGCCAGCCACTCTGCTAAGATGACAAGATAATATGTTAAAATATAACAATGCCAACACTATTATAGGAAAAATTTTGAGGGCATTTGTAGTTGTATGAGAGGCTTGGAAACTTCAGGGATCCTTGAAATAGCTTCAGAGAATGTGAAAGAATAAAGAAGTGATAACTCTTAGTTCATGTCCTCATTCTACTCATGAACTATGAAACTTTTCTCTTCATCTCCATTGTCTCCCCTCTTCAATCCATCTGGAACAACATGCTAGATTAATCTTCCTAAAACCCTTCCTCGATTAGACCACTTTTGTATTCATAAATCTCCATTAGCTCCCTATTTCCTACAAGATCAAGTCAAGATTCTTTAGCCAGGACTGTTTTTCTGTTTTGCTCCTGTAGTTTACATGGTGTCTTGTACATGGTAGGAGCTTTTGATAAATCCTTATAAATTGAATCAGAGATGACCTATAATTTGGTCCTGACCTACTTTTCTAAATTCATCCCTCACTACTACCCTCTCTAAATCCTCCACAGCAGCCAAACAAGGGTATACACAGCACTGAAAATTCTCTAACCTTCATGTCATTTCCTCTTTCACGTCATCTGCAAGTCTGGCATGTCATCTTCACTCCTCTCTGCTTAGCCAAACCCTATCCTGTCCTTCAAGCTCTAGCTCAAAGTGTACTTCCATGAGGCCTCCTATGATCTTTCCAAACCACAATAATGTTTCTAACCTCTGGGTCCCAGTAGCAAATGTTCTCAGTATGGCCCAAGTGGTACTTGTTTTTGTTCAGTTATGTTTGACTCCTAGTGACCCCATGTACCATAGCACTCCGGGCCCTTCTATCCTCCAATATTTCTCAAAATCTGTCCAAGTTCATGTTCATTGTTTCCATGACACTAGAGAGGATCATAGATCAAAGTATCATAAATTTAAGACTTAAAGGGACCTTAGGGATAACCTCATGTAACTTCTCAATTTTAAATATGAGGAACTTAGACCAAGAAAAGCCAAGTGGCTTGCCTTGAGTCAGACAGCTAATAAGCACTTGAAGAGGTATTTGAACCTTCCAAAGTATAAGTCTAACCCTCCATCCTCTCAAAATACTGCTCACCAAACAGGCAGATTTCAGACAAACCTGGAAAGACTTACATGAATTAATGCTGAGCGAAGTACATAGAACCAGGATAGCATTATACATAATAACAACAACATTGTGCAGTGAGCAACTATGATGGACTTACCTCTTGTCAACAATACAATGATCTAAGACAATCCCAAAAGACTCATGGTGGAAAATGCTATCTACACTCAGAGAAAGAACTATGAAGTCTGAATTTAGATCAAAGCAAATTATTTTCATTTTGTTGTTGTTGTTTTTCATTTTCCATGGTTTTTCCCTTTTGTTCTATTTCTTCTTCCACAACATGACTAATGTGTAAATATGTTTAACATGATTGCATATGTATAAGCATTATGAGATTGCTTTCCATCTTGGGGAGAGGGGGAGAAAAGGGAAAGAGGGAGAAAAATTTGGAACTCAAAATCTTATAAAAATGAATGTTGAAAATTATCTTTACGTGTAATTGGAAAAATAAAATACTATTCATAAAAATATAAAGAGAAAAAAGATACTGCTCATCAGATATTGAATTTGTTGTTATTGTCTTCCCCAACTAGACTGTAAATTCCTTAAAGAATGAATCCATATCTTACAGGTTTATTTTACATCATCATCATCTTCATCATGGTCATCACTACCGCCATCATCAGTAATCAAGAATAACAAGTAATCAAGAATAACAACGAGTGTTGAGATCCTAGCATAGGTAGCACACTCGATTAGGCATTAGAGAGACATAGTATGATAGGTCCTGCCCTGAAGGAGTTTACACTTTCGTTGGACATATAGGATACATAGTTAACTAAAAGTAAAGGGGAACACACATGTCTGATGAATAGTACAATTTTATTGAAGTCAAGAAAGAGTGTGGTCATTTTGGCTGGGGTGATAATGTCCAGCAGAATTTGAATAGGATCTTGAAGATTTCATTACCTTGTCAGTATCCCACACAATATATGATGTGCCCTTATGATTTTATTCATTAATTTTTTCATTAAAGAAAGATTTCTTAGATTTTTGGTCATTGTGCCCATACTAATTTGGCAACAGGTTTAGTATATAGAAATAATAGCTCCCATTTGTATAATGGTTGAAGGTTTCCAGAGTACCTTCCTCCAACCCAGTCCCTTTGAGGTAGATAACTATGTATTATCACACTCACTTTTTGAGAGAATGGAATCTCAGAGAAGTCAAGTGAATTGCCCACGGCCACATAACTAGTAAGTGAAATTGAAACACCAGTGTTCTTTTGACCACATCATACTGCCTCCTTATACAAAAGTTAAATGAGAATTAGGTATCACCAAAATCATGAATGAGAGTTAGTAATTTTTCTTTCCTCATTAGAGAGGACCAGGAAAAAAAAAAACTAACATCTAATTACACTGGTTTCTGTACAAGCTTTGTGAATCAATTTTATTTCTAGGGACAGAAACATCTCTTTTTGCATGAGAAAAGAACTGATGATAGAGAGTAAAGAAGGTGCCCTGAGAAGTTCAGCCTAGATCAAATCACAGCATAGCTATTTATTACTTGTATTGCTAGAATCAAAATAATTTTTAAACATTCCTGGGTAAGCTAGCCTTAAAGGGCCAACTCCCTAGAGTCCCAACCTGATAAGTCAGTTCACTTGAGCCTATACAGATCAACATTCTAATAATTCAGCTGTTGTAATTGATACTGTTTTTTAAGATGGTACAGATGAACAGATAAGCTTTGCCACAATTCAGTTCACCTGGCCATCATGAGTGCAATCCAAGTCGTCGTTAAGTACAGTATATTAAAGATTCTTGTTCAGTTTGGACTGAATGGCCCCAGAGATTCCTTCAAATCCTGAAATTCTGCAATTCTGTGATCAATAAATAATCAAACATTTATTAGTTTCTGGGTATAGATTGAACACTGTGGCAAGACAAAAGGAACATTCCTTCTTGTTCACCATCAGGAATGCAAGTCCAATCCAACAAAATGCATCCAACTTTTATGATACACTAATAGTGTGCATGACACTACGCTAGAGACTGTAAATATAAAGTAAGGCAAAGCAAAGCACAAACAAAAAACAGTCCCTGCCTGCAGGAAGCTTATAATCTACTCTAAGTGTGTGTGGGTTTGTGGTGTGTATGGACAAAGCAAACATATATAGTATTACATTTATATATGTAGATAGACATCTGTATTTACCCATTTATCTATCCATCTATCTATCTATCTACCCATCCATCCATCATCTATCTGTCTGTTTGTCTGTCTGTCTATCTATTTGTTTTGAGGAGGCAAGAGAGATCACTAGTAAGTACGAGAATTTAAAAAGGATAGCATGTGAATTGAGCTTGAAGGAAGTTAAGATTCTAAGAAGCAGAGGTGAGGAGGGAGCACATTCCAGGCAGAGGAGACAGCATATGAAAAGGCATCAAGACCAGTCTAGCTCCCCAGTTCACTGCTATTTCTAGGGCAGCTACAATAAATTATACCTAGATTGCTTCAGGCAATTTGTGGTTCTCTTAAGACTTCTGATTTAAGGTTCTCATAGGACTTCTGAATCAGGCTCTCCCTACCTTTGTATTTGTTTGGTGTTCTATCCACTATTTTCTACTCAGGTAAGTTTTTGTGACTTGCTCATGGTTGAAAGCTTTGGTCCCTGAGCTGGCCCATTTTTATTACCATTTTCCTGTTTAAGGATGCAAGTCTTTTTAGAGTTATGTGTACTTAGAATGGGAAAATGTCAACTTGGGGAGGCCACTTGGCATTAATAGATGACTGGTGATGAAATTTAATTCAGGGAGAGCAACTGAGATATATCCAGTCTGAGACTTTACCTTATTTAGAAAAAAAAATCAAGGGATAATAACAACGACATCTGGAAAACAACTTAGACATCATTCGCTCAATTCCCTCATTTTATAGATGAGTAAATAGCAGCTGAATCAGGGAGGGGTTGATTTGTCCAAGAACCCTCTAGTAGGAAGTGAAATAGGATTCAAGTTCCCTATCCAGTGTTCTTGAATGGGGGAAGTTACTTGGAAAAGGAAAATAGATAATTAATTGTGTGAGTACTCTCTTCCTCTCTCCTCAAATCCTCTCTAGGTCACTAAGAGGTTTTTCAGATGAGGAATCCGAGGCCCAGAAAGACTTCCCAGGGCCATACAGCCATTATATGTCCAGGGCATTTGAACCCAAATAGTCCTGACTTAGAGGCCAGCTCTCCAGATAATTAAATGCTTATTGAATAGAATTAATTCATGCTAGGCAAAAAAATACTCTGGGCTCAAGCTTTCTAATTCATAAAATGAAGGTGGGAGGTAGACTAGATTCTGATTAAAATTATATGAGATGAAGATTTTTTTTTGAGCTGGAGAGACTTTAGAGATTGTCTAGTCCAAACGTCTCATTTTATAGATGAGAAAATGGATGCCCAGAGAGACTGAGGCACATTTCCAAGGTAACTAAAATGGAATGTGCCAGTACTGGTTTTTGAACAGGAGCAGCATGGTACCATGGAAAGTACACTGGATTTAGAATCAAATAACCCAGGTTCAAATCCTGTATCTGTCACCTGTGTGACCTTGGGGGAAATAATGTACCTATCTGGGCCCGAGATTCCTTATTTTAAAAAGGAGGGGCTGCATTAGATGATTAAGGTCCTTGAATTTTGTGTAACACCAAACAGCTTCTCGAAGAATCAGAATAAAATAAAATACTTGGTTAAGCTTTCAAAAATTCAAAGTGATATATAAAATGGAGGGAAGTCAAAATAGGTCAGGAGTTCTTTAGCTCTCTTTGCGTTCACTTTTGCCCACCTTTGCATTTACTCTGAAATTGCAGGAAGTAGTGGTGGAGAAAATCTAAATTTTTATTAAGTAATGCCCAATCCATTTTATTTGGCTTTGTCACCTACTATGATCATATAATTTTTTATACAAGAGACTTATTGCCCTTATATTCCCCCTGCATCCCCAGGTAGGGAGATTCATTTTCATCATTTGAGCACTCAACTGTAGATAGCAGTTGGGAGATGACCCAGGGACATGTGTGGTGGAAGTTTAGAATCCAATATCTGTGTCTGAAATCCAAAAAATGAATATGCCACATATTGTTCTGATATACTTATGATCCAGGGTTTGGTGCTCTGTGTCCTAAGAAGGGCTACATGGAACTAATTACTCATTGTTGGCACTATAAAGATTATCAATTTCAATGATCAATGATCAATATCAATTCAATATCAATAATTCTTGATGATCAATTGGTCATTTTGGTGATGATGACTTTAAATCAAATAGAATTAACTTTTTAGGAAAAGGTAGTCACTCATTTTGTAGAAATTTATGGCATTGGAGGAAGGAGAGAAAAGACAGGTAGAAAAGACCTCATTGTAGGAAAGCAATGTACCTGGAGAGTTCAAAAGTCCCTGGAGGTCTTTCCCTGCAGGTTTGAAGGTATTCTTGTGTGTTGAGTGTTCCCTGTGAGTCTCAAATACAAGGTCATGCTGCCAAGGTGACTGAGGTCTGAGGCATGGAAAATACCAAAAGAATTTTCAGGGATGGATCTTTGTCACATTGTCAATGATACCCACCCCTTTTGAGCCATTTTTTTTTCTTTAGGTCATATTAGTGTTAGATGTCAGAAGAACCTGATAGTGAAATACTATAGGGTCCTGGCATATATGTTCAATTGCATTAAAAAAGCAGAAGAAATCATCAAAAAATGGGTTGAATATATATTACTACATATTGGTTTTTTTTGTTGTTGTTGTTCAGTCATTCTTCAGTAATGTCTGACTCTGTGACCCCATTTAGGATTTTTTTTTTTGGTAAAGTCACTGAAGTGGTTTGCCATTTCCTTCTCTAGCTCATTTTACAGATGAGAAAACTGAGGAAAACAAGGTTAATTGACTTGCCCAGGGTCATACAACTAGTAAATGTCTGAGGCCACATTTGAACTCAGGAAGGTGAGTCTTCCTGACTCCAAACCTAGCATTCTATCTGCTCTGCTACCCAGCTGCCATTATTGTTCATTATTAACAATTAAGTGGCACAGTAGATAAAGCACAGAACTTAGAATCAGGAAAAGTTTAGTTCGAATTCTGCTGAAGACACTCTCTAGTTAGGTGGCCCTGAGCAAGTCACTTAACCTCTGTTAATTCAGTTTCCTCATCTTTTAAATGAGGATAATAATAGCATCTACTTCATAAGGTTGTTGTGAGGATCAAATGATATAATATTTGTAAAGCACTTAGCAAATTTTAAAATGTTCTATAAATGCTAGTTAGTATTTGTTTTTATTAAGATATCTATATGATTATTTTATGATCATGTGAGGAAAATTGAATTAAAATAAATAAATAAATAAATAAAAGTAACCAGAAGTATAGCATAGGTGTTTACTAGGCAATATTAGAACAGTATAGTTTGAATGCAACTTGGAAAAAGAGGGGGAGGTTTGAGATTGTCTACACAACTGCTTTCTCTTCTTACCACAGGTGGTTGGGAATAGACTATAATGCCACACAGCTATAACTCATTCATCCTTGAAAAAAAAAAACAACTACTTTCTGAGTGTTCATATCAATTAAAAAAAATTTGTTCAGTATTTATGATGTTCCTGTAAAGAAACAGGACGAATAGCCCTTAAACAGAAAGAGCCCTGCGGTTTTGTCCTCGGTTACATCCTGATGTCACCACCAAGGCACTGAAGCTTATCCAGTTTAAGGTTCTCAACCCTCTGGGTGAGTGGATTCTTTTGTTCCCAAAGCATAATCTGAAAACCCATCCTTCCTCTAAACTTCCCTTTTTATGTTAAGGGCATCACTATACTTCCAGTCACTCAAATTCACAATCTCAGTCATCCATGATTCCGACATAATCCTCATCATCCAATCAGTTACTATTTCCCCCTTACATCATCTTTTCCCTACATACTATTCTTTCTACTTGTACAGTCATTAACCTAGTTCAGGGCCTCCTGCCATCTCACTTGGACAAGTGCAATACCTTGTTCCTTCCTGATCTCCCTCATTCCAGTTTCTCCCTTCTCCAATCCATCCTCTTTTTAGCAGCCAAGTTAATATTCTTAAATTACACACATAACCATGTCTCCCCTCTGCTCAGTATACTCCACTGATTTCCCTTCACTTCTAGCATCAAATATAATCTCCTTTGTGTTTGACCGTCAGAGAGGCAAAAAGCATTTATTAAGCCTTTCTTGTGTGCAAGGAACTGTGATAAATGCTGGAAATATGTATATAAGCAAAAAGAAAGATAATCCCTGTCCTCAAGGACCTGACAACTTAATGACTGAAGGCATCTAGAAGGCAGCTGAAAGCAGAGGTGGGGTAGACAGGTTTTGGAAGCAGAAAGAAGGTACCCCATGAGAAGCTACTTTATTTTCCCTTATTTTCTTTGCTTTTCTTTTCCAATTAAATGCTTTGCTATTTAGTTTAATGTTCCTGTCTGGTCTGTTGGTAGAGGAAATATTTGCGGAATTTTTTTTCTCAAGATCCTTATAAGTATGGGTTTATAGATTGTATTGGATTGAACTAAAGATACTGCAGGGATCCAGTGAAGTTGGATGTGAGTCCAGTGAAGATGATGGTGAATCAGAAGCACAGTCAGGAGGACAAGGAACCATGGCTAATCTGGGCTCATTCCCCAAACTAAGGACCTCCTCTAGCAGAAACTCACCAGGAAAGGGGCTGGCCTGGTGAAAGGATGTTCCCGGGTGAGAAGACCTCAGGGGATGAGTCAGTAGTGTTTGGCACTTTAAGGCCTCTACCTTTCCAGCCTTATACAGTATTCCCTTTCATGCCCTCTGAAGTCCAGTCCAATTGGACTCAAACAGGATATTCCATTTCTGAGCTCCATGAGTTTGCACTGGCTGTTACTCATGGCTAAAATGCTCTGCCATCTTACCCTGGCCTCTTATATTCCCTTCAAGGTTTGATTCAATGCCATTACCTAATGTATGGGAAACTTTTCTTAACTTATTCTCTGTTAATGCCATCTCCCTGTCTCTGTCTCTGTTTCTCTATCTCTGTCTGTTTCTGTCCCCATCTCTCTATCTTTCTTTGCTTCTCTCGTTCTCTCTGTCTCTCTCTCTCTCTCTGTTGTTTTTATCTGTATGTCTTTTTTTCTGTCTTTCTGTCTATGCTTCCAAAAAAAAAACCTATTTCACATTTACTTATTTGTGTATATGCTGTGCCATCACCTCCTCTCTGAAACAATCCCATGTCACCTAGTAAAGTATAAAAATTTTGATGGCAGGGATTTTTTTTGTTTTTATATCCTCAGGTCCTTCCAAAGCATCTGGCAATAAGAGTCACCTTGTAATATTCTTGGTGAATTAAATGACAACTCTTGAGGCCTTGATCTGAATCGGCTCTCATGACTGTCTCAGTTTTTCCATTTATCTAGATTGGACTCAGACCTAAGCCATTCAGATATACATGGTGATATTCAATTGCCATGCAGAACAGGCAAGTATGTTGGAAAAGGGGCCTGACTGAACTTTTCTCAAGGATTTGTTTTTTAGAAGACACAGATGAGGCATTTTTTTTCTCCAGAGCTTTTCAAACAGGGTCATGATGTTTTAAAAAACAAAAAAACAAACAAACAAAAAAAAACCTCTGATACTTAAAAATTGAATCCATCTTTTGTCTTTCTCCTCTCTACAGCTTCTGTGTCTGTATTTGTCTGTTATTATAGAGTTCATTGTGAAGAGGCTACTGGCAAGCATAACAATATTATTGACCTGAAGAGAGAGCAGGGTTGACTGCTGTTTGTGTTGTGACAATCAATTGTACCATAACCTAAGCCCACCACTGAGCACATAGGAATTACCAATAAAAGAGTCAGGTCTACCATCCTGAGCAGGTCCATCCAAGTTATTGGAATACAGAATAAAAGTTACATTTGTTTAACAGAGCCCAACTTTCCCATGGCCAGCTCCCAGGACTTTTGAATGGATACAGTTTTCACCCAGCAGGTGGTCAGAATGTATGGAATGATCATCATTTTAGATTGTGCGTCATCAGCCCTTGTGTTCTATAAATGGGATGTGTTGGGAGCAAGAAATTTGGTTCCCCTAGTGATCAGGATCCTAATTCTGGGTTCATGTGCTTCCATCAGATTCAGATTTTGCTATCATGTCATTTTCTTTTCCAGATGAAAAATGGACTTTGGAATGCTTACTGGAGACCCCCAAAGAGAAAATATCTGCAAAGGACAGAATTCATTTTCAAATTCTCAAATGTCTTGATAAATAATGTGGCATTCAATTTTTTGTGACATTCATTATTAACAAGCTTTCTTCAGCCTTTTGTCTTGTGAGGAGTTTGTCAGATCCCTTGCCTTAAAGCCTACTGTCTGGATCATAATTTCTTGTGGACAAAATAAGGGATAAGTTGCCAATCATTGGCTGATGAGTTTAGATGAGAGAGGCTTAGTTTCTGTGCTTATGGAAAAGGGATGCCAATAAATTTCAAGCATTCCTAGGCTCCCTGCTGTTCCTGGTATGCAGATCCCAAATTTTAGGATCATTTTTACTACTGATGTGAACTAGGAACTGAAATTATTAGAGAATGCCTATTTTTCTTTACCAAAAATGTTCTGAGCAACAAATCCATTGAAGAGCAGTGATCCTCAGGTAGAGATAGCTTTACAGCAATCAACAATAGGATACTTGGAACGTTGTATAAATAAATAACAATAAATAAATAAACAATATTGCTCATGAGAGCAGAGGACTGGCAATGGGTTATTGAAAAAAACATTTAGGTCATTAAAAAGGATACAAAATCATTAAAATGGCACATAAATGGTGAATATGATTCTGAAAAGCTATCCTACAGTTTCAAGGCACACAAAAATTCCTGAAAGTAGATTGGCAATGCATTATCCCTCCTATATTACCTCAAAGTAAGGAGAAATTTAGTTGTACCTTTGCTCACCAAGTTGGGAGAATGTATTTCTTCCCAAGAAAGACTTCCCCAGAGAAGGAGATCTTCAGTAAGTTTTGCTGCTCTGTTCTCTAGGAAGAAAAAGGAAAAAACCAAGAAGAGAAAAAATGAACAAAAAACCTATTTTCTCATGCTCCTCTGACCAGTAGGAAGAGAGAAGAGAGAGGGGCTCATAGAAAGGATACTCAAAGTCATTTAGCCCCACTATCTACTTCCAACCTAGTTTGATCATGTGCTCCTTGCCCAGTTGTTTCTTGCTAGAAAACCACTTTATGGATTGATACCATAGCATTTGTCAGGTGTTACAAAGAAAATATTGAATTTTTCGCATAGCAAGCTCCAAGAACCAACGGATGCCACCTTCCTTTTCAAAGGGCAAGCTGGTTTTGCTTGAAGAGGTTCCTGCCCTGTTGATAAGAGAAAGTCATATCCTTAATAAAATTCAGTGACTTATTGCTAAAAGTCCACTCTGACTAGAGCTGAATGGAAGAAAGGTAAGGTACTAATGACCCTCACCACAATCCAAACAGCTAGAAGATAGCTTGGTGTCAGTTGAAATCACAATGTTATCTAGGATGACTAAGTCACTAAGCTTCTAATAAGAGGTACTGTTGGAAGTCTTGGTTTAAAGAGGTTTACCAGGTTTAAAGAGATTTCACCATAATTATGAAGTCACACCTTCATTCCTTCAACAATTATTTATTAATCACTTACTTTGTGCAGTGTGCCTTGCCAGGCACTGAGGAAAATACACAGACAAGTAAAACAAAATGGCTATCCTCCTGGAGTTTAAACTATAGGGGGAATATAGTGGGAATATGAAAGCATCTTCTGTGTCCCCTAACATGCGAAAGGAATTTTCTGGTGCCTAAGGAAAGATTAATGCTAGGTGAGGATAATGAAAGTGTGGTTATATGGAAGAAATAGAAAGAGAAATTATATTTAAAATAACCACAGGGTGTAACTACAGCAATGGAGAATAGGCCACTTGGCAGGTCGTATTGCCCAAAATAAATAGGCAATTTTGCTCATGAGAGCAAAAATGTAATAAAGACTGGAAATGGATTTTTGAGAAAACATTTAGGTCAGTAACAAGAATACAAAATCCAACTATCAAAGTGCACACAGGAACTACACCAATTCAGCTATAAAATATTCTTTGTATTAATGAAGACATTTAAATAATTGGAGAGTTATTAATTCCTCATGTTTGGGCTATGCAAACATAAGGCAAATGACAATATTATCTAAATTAATTCCTTTGTTCAGTGTTCTAGCAATCAAACTACCAAAGGCCTAGAAAAAAACAGCAAAATTCATCCTGAGGAACAAAAGTTCAAGATCTAAAGGCAAATCATGAAAAAAAAGGGATCAGGAAGAGAGCTTAGCAGTATCAGATCTCAACTACACTATAAAGCACTAATTAGCCAAACAATTTGGTACTGGTTAAAAAATAATAGATGTCAATCAGTAGAGTAGATTAGTTACATGATACACAGAAGCAAGCAAGCATAGTGACTGTTCAATAAACTCAAATATCACAGCTACTGTGGGATTAATTCATGATTTGACAAAAACCGCTATAAACACTGAAAAAGTCTGGCAGAAGTTATGAATGGACTAGCATCACATACTATATACCAGAATTGTAATTTAGATATAAAAGTTAATCTACTAGAGAAATTAAAGGATCAAAGAAGGAAATACCTTTCACCATGATGGATACAAGAAGAATACATGACCAGATAACTGAAAGAGAATCACAGAAAATAAAATGGACAATTTTGATTACAAAAAAAATTACAAACTTTTTTCACAAACAAAATTAATGTAATTAGAGTTAAAATGTAAATGATAAAAACCCAGAAAAAAATCTGTGGAGCAGATTTTTCTGACGAAGGTCTCATTTCCAAGATATAAAAGGACCCGATTCAAATATATGGGAATAAGAGACATTCTCCAATACAGGAATAGGCAAAGCACATAAAAAGGAATTTTCCAAAGAAAGAAATCCAAATGACCACCAGTAATATAAAAATGCTCCAAATAACTAACAATTCTAGAAATGCAAGTTAAAATGACTTTGAGTTTCCACTTCACACCTAGTAGATTGGCAAATATTACGAAAAAGGGAAAATAACAGTAAGAACACTCATATACTATTAATGGAACTGTGAAGTGGTCAATTATGGAAAGCAATTTATAACTATGCCCTGAAAGCCACCACTTTGTGCATGCCCTCTGACCCAGTAATGTAACTATGAGGCCTACACCACAGAGATGAGAGGAGACTAACCTATATATATAAGAAAATTTATAGTACCTCTTTTATTTTATGATAAAGGAATGGAAACAAAGGGGGTGCCCATAAATTAATGAATTACTGAACAAATTACGCCATATGAATGTAATGGGACATCATTTTAACATAAGAAATGAAGAAAAGGATGGTTTCAGAGAAACCTGGGCAGGCTTCTATGAACTCATGTAGAATGACCATTGTTTTTCTTCTTGAATTGGTGAGGGTGCAAAGTGAAAGAGGGTTACTGATAGTATTGCAAAAAGAAAATAGACTCATTGAAGCATTTTTAAATGAATAGAACAGACAGAAACACAGATAAGCAGGATAACTTTGAAAGTTATACATTAAGCTTACTGTATATCTAAAAGAAAAATATGCTCTGCATAAGAGACATAACTTTGTATATAATTCTTTTCTTTTCTGCTTTGTGCATGGAAATGTTCATTTTATTTGGTGTTTAAGTCTAGAACAGGGGTGGGGAACCTGCGGCCTCAAGGCCACATGTGGTCTTCTAGGTCCTCAAATGCAGCACTGAATCCAAAAGGTTTCACTTGAGGACCTAGACGGCCACATGTGGTCTTGAGGCCACAGGTTCCCCAAATGGTCTAGAATGAATATTTTTTTAAAATATACAGAAAAAAATAAAATAAAGGGGTTTGGTTTGATGACATCTGTGCTCTCTTCTAGGTCAAACAAGTTTTTCAAATTAGATGACCTCTAAGGTCCTTTCCAACTCTAAAATTAAAAGATTATATAATTTGCTTTGCAATATTTTTTAGGGTGTCCGCATGACACAGGGGAAAGAGCATTGATTCACAAGACAGAGAACCTCAGTTCAAATCCTGCCTCTGATACTTACTTGAGCAAGGCAATTATTCTCACTGAGCCTTAGGGCCATCAATTGTAAAATGATAAAGTCTTGCTGGATGATCCCTAAAAGTCCTTTAAAGCTTTAGGTTGATGGTCCCAATGTGTGTGTGTGTGTGTGTGTGTGTGTGTGTGTGTGTGTGTGTGTGTATCTTCCCATGAAACTATAGACCATATATATGTATATATATATATTGGGACCATCAACCTATTCATATACATATAGTCTATTGTTTCATGGGAAGATACCTAACAGATAGGCTGAGGGGGCAGAAAAAGAACATCAGATTATACGGTTAAGTACAACTGTTGTTGTTCATTATTTGTGCTTGAAGAGGACCAAAATGACATCACTATGTTTGGGTCAAAGTACAGTGTATCTGACTATAGCTGATCAGTCCAATATAAGCTAGGAGGGCTCGACCACAGGTTGGGCACAAATAGTCCATTTGAACATTTGGGATGGAGATGTCTTTAGATTTGTGCATCTAAGATTTCTTTTGAGCTACTGCAATTCTGGTTTCCTCACAGAGCACAGAACCTTCTTTGATGTGGGCACACCATGCTGGGTGGTCCTATGCCAGCGTCTCCCATGTCTTACAATCAATACTAAAGTTCTTCAGAGAGATCTTGAGAGTGTCCTTTGCATTGCTTCTTCTGACCTCTGTGTAAGCTCTTGCCTTGTGTGAGTTCTCTGTAAGATTGTCTTTTAAGGAAACATCTGTTTGTACCTTCAGAATCTTCCTAAGAAACAGAATATTTCAAATAGAAGCAATTCAGTTTCCAGGCATGCCACTGGTAGATTGTCCAGGTTTCACAGGCATACAACAATGAGGTCAGCACAATGCCTCTATAAACCTTTAGTCTGATAGGCAGCCTAATATTTCTCTCCCATACTTTCCTTTGGAGCCTTCCAAATGCTGAGGTAGCTTTGGCAATGTATATGTCAACCTTGTCATCTATATGGACATCCCTGGAAAGTATACTGCCAAAGTAAGTGAACTTAATCACAACTTTCAAAATTTTTCCATTTGCTATTAACCAATGGTTCCATGTAATGACGGCACAGTACTGGCTGGTAGGGAACCTGTGTTTTCTTGGTATTAATTGTCAGGCCAAAATCAGCACAAGCTGCAGAGAATCAATCCATACTGTTACATCTCAGACTCAGAGACTACACTGAGTGCACAATCATCTATACAACTGCTAGACATAAGAAAAAAAAACTTCATTAATCCAAAGAAGGAATGGGCTGCATCAGTATGTAATGGCTCCACCATCACTGGACATCTTCAAAAGGAGTTTGACTGACCATTTGTCAAGAGTATGATAGAGGAGGTACCTTTTCAGGTAGGGGTTGGAAGAGAATTCCTTTTAACTCTGCTAAGGTACGTTTCCTTTATCTCTGAGCTAGGTCCTCTTGCCTCTGAGTTTCTGTGAGAAATGAAAAGCTAATGCTTTAGAAATTGTATGGTAGAATAAAGTGCTAAGGAAAGTTGACCAGCAATTCTCAAGGATAAAAATTTTGTTTGAAGAATAAAACATTGGCACTATGAATAACACTGGCCTCACAATCAGAAAGGTCAGGATTCAGTATACTAACAGTGTGACCCTAGACAAGGCATGTAAATTCTCCTGCAAATTTCTGAAGAGTTAAGTTGTAGAGGACTTGTTATTCTGCATTGGTAGAGGGAGTTTCCTCAATGAGAATTTCCTATACAAAGGAAATTCCAGGTCCAGTTTAAAAAAAAAAAAAAGGTTGATGCTAAGTATTTCCACATTTGAAAAAGCCATGGAAGACTCCTCTCAGGCATAGCTATTGTTTAAAGTGAGGCACACCTGCATTTAAAAAAATAAAATCCGCAGAGCTAGCTATCTTGTCTGGACTCAGGCTCAGAATGAGGCAGTCCTTCCTGACAGCATCTGGTGCATTGGTTAAGAAGGAAACAGAGGCTCAAAGAGACATCAAAACTATTGCCTCTTCTCTACTGTCTTCAAGTGCTTTGCCTTCCAGGGCAGCTGGTGTTTAACACGAAAAACTTAGGTCTCTCTGGATCACAACCAGATTATACTCCCACCTGTTTACAGTCAGTGTCAACTGACCTCAACATTTTTGGCTTTTTCCTGTATTTTCTAATCACTGGTCTGGCCTTCCTCAAATTGAAATGGAAGGAAGAAGGGGGAAAAGGGGGGCCGGTCACTTGAGAACCCAAAGTGAACAGTAAGCAACCAGAAACTCCCATCCTATAATGTGCTGCATTGTAAAAGACCAAATCTTCACCTGGTCTGGGTTTCATATCTTTGCAGTATACGCAGAGCCAGCCAGAAGCTATGGGATGGGGGGTGTGTGTGTGTGTTTGTGTGTGTGTGTGTGTGTGTGTGTGTGTGTGTGTGTGTGTGTGTGTGTGTGTTGGGGAAGGTAGTAAAGGGGAAAGTGCTGAATGGCTAGTGAGGTGGCAGAGTTGAGAATAGCTTTTATATTTTACATGGATATGTCATCATATGTGTTTATTTAAAGGACTTGGTACCATTTTTTTTGCCTGTTAGGGATTTTACAAATGGACCAGATCATTCATTTTACAGATGAAAAAACTAAGGCCCAGGAAAGCTAAGGAAATGAAGCAATAAGTTAGGCAGGGGTGAGGAACCTTCAGCCCAGAGGCAACATGTGACCTTCTAGGTTCTCGGGTGTGGCCTTTTGACTGAGGCCAAGTTTTACAGAACAAATCCTTTTATTAAGGGGATTTGTTCTGTGAAGTTTGGATTCAGTTAAAGGGCCACACTTGAGGACTCAGAAGGTCACCTGTGGCCTTGAGGCCACAGATTCCCCATCCCTATTAGGGAAAGAGCTGACCCTAGAATCTGTGCTTCTTCTTTTTAGTCCAGTGCTATGGTTTTATTTTTCTCCCTCTGAACCTTGTCCCATCTGATTTTCTTCTTTTTTGTCCATATTTTCAAAGAATTTGGAATGGAGTTAAGACAGTCATTGAGCATTTATTAAGAGCCTAGTAGGAGCAGGTAGGTGGCATAGTGGAGAGAGTGTTAGGCCTGGGGTCAGGAGGACTGAGTTCAATTCTGGCCTCAGACACTTACTAACTGTGTGACCCTAGGCAAAGCCACTTAATTCTGTTTGCCTTAATTTCCTCATCTGTAAGATGAATTGGAGAAGGAAATGCCAAACTACTCCAGTATCTTTGCCAAGAAAGTCCCAGACGGGGTCATGAAAAATCAGATGTAACTAACAACACAACAACAACAGCAAAAATGTGCCAGGTACTGTGCTAAGTACTAGAAATATGAAGAAAGGCTAAAGAGAAGACCATGGTCTCAAGGAGATCACAGTTCAAAGAGGGAGATAACATGCAACCAGCTATATCTAAGCAAGCTATAGACAGGAAAATTGGAGATGATCAGCAGAAAAGCGTTAAAGGAGATCAAAAAAGGCTTCCTGCAAAAGATGGGACTTTAACTGGGAACTGAAAGATGGAGATAAAATGAGTACTGGAAATCTCTTTATCCCAAAGGAAGTTGGCACCTATAGTTTTAGATATCAGATCCTACCCTCTTACCTTATACATTGGCCCCTAAAGTGTATCAATCATTCATGAGTGGCTGCAGAATTGGGATCCATTGAAGGATGGATCTTTCTGGTCAACTTCAGCTTGAGTTGCAGCTCCTAGTAACACTGTGGTCAGATGGAGGGTTCCCATCCAACAATCCCTTTAGAAATTGCTCCTTGCAAACTTCTGTGTTCTAATTATTTCATGACTTGTCAGGTCAGCTGGAAACCTCTTAATCCCACTCCTGTCCTCCCCCAGCATTGCCTTGGCTGGAGTCTGACTATCCACCTGCATCCAAGTCTGTGGGCTGAGAGGCCTGGAATGATTTCATAAACTACAGGCCCAAGGGATCAGTGGTATTATTTAACTCTTTTTTTACTATCAACACATGGCTGAGTACACTGTAACATTGGTGTGCCTGTTGAAAACTTTATTTTAACCAACAGATTCTTTTCTAGACTACAGAATCCTCAAACATAAGAGCTGAGAGGCACCTTAAGGACTAGTTAAAATCTCCCATTTCATTGATAAGGAAAGTGAGGCCCAGAGAGGTGAGGTGAATTGTTAAAGGTTTCATGGCCAGTTTGTTCATAAGCTATATGCCTTAAACATCTCTGACTAAATGTTTGATGAAGGTTTATTGGAGAATTCGTCCTGTTCTGCTGCATTCAATATGTATGATGCAGACTAAAAGAATCATAGAGCCAATCATATCATAAATAGCAAGGCCTTCTTTGTTTAGGGCTCATTTTCTCTACCATATAGGACAGACAGAGATGAGGTTAAACTCTGACATTCAACACCCTTGGCAGGTAAATAAATCCAAGTATTATCAGTCTTTCTATTCTTTGGATGAAGAAACAGGCTCAGAAAGATTATGAGGCTTGTTTGATATCACATATTAATAATAATAACTAGCATCTATAATGCTTTAAGATATGAAAGCATTTTACAAACACCATTTAATTTTATCCTTACAATATCCCTGGGCAGATGCTATTATTATCTCCATTTTACAGATGAAGACACTGAAGCAGCTAAGTTAAGTGACTGGCCCAGGGTCACATAGCTGATAAATGTCTGAGACCAGATTTGAATTTCCAAGTCCAACATTCTAACTACTGGGCCATCTAGTTGCTCTGTCAGTAAGTGTTGGGAATGAAATTTGATCACAAATCTCCTAGTCCCTTAGTAGGTAAGACAGCAAAGGAGAAATAGCTGCTCTCACCTTTTAGACATTGTAGGTCATTTGAGAAATTAGGAAGTACTTCTAGTACAAATACTTCCAGGACAATGTCAACTCCTTGAGGGAAGAACCAGTTTTCATTTAGCCTTTTTTTTTTTCATTTTGTCCTGCAAGACCCTAGTATGGTGTCTTCCAGATTAAAAAAATTCTTGCTAATTTTTTTATTGAACTGAAATAGCAAAGAGGCTTTAGAATGGTCCTTTCCATAGATGCCGTGAGGAAGCCAGAACTACAATATCATGGTACTTTATAAATTGGAAGTGAACCCTGGAGGAGTGTGGCAAGAGTCCAGTTCAGTGACACTAAGGGAAGCTGCCCACTTTCTGTTTTGGCTACCAGTAATGAAAGTGTCATTAAGGTAAATAGGGCAACTGCCTAAATAGCAACAATGTGCCCATACCCCTGGAGGGACTCAGTCATCAACAGTGGATTGAATTCTTTACATTTTCAAAAAGAGGCATCTAAGCATACATCAGTGAAATGTAAGGATTCATTCTAATCCTAATATGTACATCACAGTGTTTTTTGCTGCTCAGAAGGGCTGGGACTCCTGAACTCTTGCCAGATTGCTCATGTAGTTATAAACAAATGCCAAGGACCGTCTCACTCTCCCCTCTCCACTCCTGTTTACACCCAGCGCAATGGCTTTCTCTTCACCTTTGTTCAGAGGTCATCTTGCCTATCTTAGAATCAGTTATACCACTTATTTCTATAGGAGTTCACTTATCTGAGGACTACTCATATAGCTACAAAAAAGGGGTGTACAAGCGATGCTACCAATCCAAATTTAGGCTACAAGATGGAAAGATTAAAAGTGTTTGTAGCAACAGGATCCTAGCCATCTTTAAAAGAACAAGGTAAAGCCCTTCTCAGTGCAGTCTTCCCACCCCACCCCCCATTGGCAGAAAGAGCATTGTCCTGGGAAGTCAGGAACCTGAGTTTTTGTTTCAGTTTCTACCACTAGCTCTATGATCTTGAGTAAGTCACAACCTCTCTGGGCTTCAGTTTCCTCATCTGTAAAATAAATGAGAAGACATTTATTAAACACCTATATATGCCAAGCACCAGGCTAAATGCAGGTTAGACAAATACAAAAAGCAAGACAGGCTCTGTTCTCAGAGAGCTTACATTCTAATAAGAGGAAACAAACTACAATATGTAGAGTTCAGCACCAGGGCAGATGGTAAGCTTCTGTGGTCATCCATCTTACTGGAAGAATTCCAATTGATGTCTCCCTGTTCATTCAATTGGTGGGATTAGATGATTGCCAAGGTTCTTTCTAGTCCCACAAAGCTCAATGATACTTTTTCTAGGTCACAATGATATTTCCCTTAACTAAATTCTATTTTAACTTATGATCTCTGCTTCATTGCCTTCTCAACTGTTTCTTATGCTTTTAAGTACTTCCAACAAGACATAGCATAGTGTTAGTCATGCTGTAATCCAGGATTCATAGACTAACAGGATTTAGAACTGGAAGGGACCTTAGAGAGCAGTTAACTCAACTCCTCATTTTACAGATAAGAACACTGAGACCCAGAGAAGAGAAATGTCTCATGAAGAGACCAATGAGATTATGCTTGGAAAAATCCTTTCACACACAGCATCATAGTGATTGTAATGTAACATCGAAGAATAATTGCTATTGTTGTTCTTAGTAGTAGGAGGAGAACAAAGACAGAAATTAAGGATTAATTGGTCATATAATTGGATGGGCACACGAACTGATTGAACTAATGAACAGAACAAGAAAAGTAATCCTGACAAAAGGATGGGTAAAAGTTCTGACTTGATCAAGAATGGGGAAGAAAAGTAACATAGTAGAGGAGTGTTCAGTATGGAATTACATCACACAGCTTTCATTCCCAGGTCTGCGGTTTACTTTCTGTATGTCCTTAGGCAAGTCATGTCATAGGATCTTAGAAGAATCATTTTGGAGTCACTCTGTAAGTGCTAGATAAATGGTTGTTGACTGATGGAATTACCTAAGGTTGTACAGGTAAGAAACAGTAGAACTGGGATTGGAACCCTTGTAACAATCCAAATCCAGGATTTTCCTAATATGTCATGCTGCTGCTCAGCTCTTGATCAAGTTAGGACTTTTACCTCTTGCCTCAATTTCCTTTTATGTAAAATGATGGTGTTGAACCCAATAATCACCAAGGTCTCTTTGAGCTCTGCATGCTAAGGGTCAAGTGAACAAAAGCTCGTCTGAAGAAAGTGGAAGAAAACTAGAAAGAAAGTAGACCAACATTGACATTCCTCTATAAGGAATCTGTGTAGATTGCTGAGACCAGCTGAGTTCTTTAAAGTTGCTCAACCAGCCATTTCTCCTGGGTCCATTGAAGTGTTCATTGGTCAAGGCAGCTGGATGCTAAGGGCTGGACAATTGCAGCTGTGATGGGGTGGAGTTCTCTTCCCATAGTTTCACTAGCTAAGTGTTTTCTCATTAAATCTCATTATCATCATTCTTTCCCAGGCACCCTCTAATTCCTCTTGGCCAGTGCTTTTGATATTATGCTTTTGTGACTTTCTTTTCTTGTGTAATAACTATTACTAGTAGTTAATATTTATCAGGTACTGACAATCTATTAGGACTAAGAGTCAGCACTCACCTTACAAACCAAACCCAACATCAACAGTGATTCAAAAAAATCCTATTAATCCAAGAAAAGCTAAATATGTTCCAAAATGAGGCTTACTCATATGGTATGGTTATTTCTCAGACTGTTGTAAAAAGTCAAAACAATTAAATAAAGAAAAAAAAATTTAAGAGCTTCATGCAATCCAGAAAGAAAAGAATCATTTTTCAAAATAATTGTTTAGATTTACACTAGAGCAATTATTCAGTAAAATACATTCTTATTTTTTTAAAGCAAAGTTGGCTTTAGAGCAAATTTCTGTAAAGCAAAGCTTGTTTCCATTAATTTCCATTTAAAAAATAGAGACATATTTTTTATCTGATTTGGGGTGGGAGAGTCTAGAATAGTCTGTTTGCAAGAGAGGCTTAAGAAAAGGACTAGACCAGGGGTGGGGAACCTGTGGCCTCAAGGCCACATGTGTCCCTCTAGGTCCTCAGCCTTTTGACTGAGTCCAATTTTTACAGAACAAATTCTTTTATTAAATGGATTTGTTCTGTAAAATTTGGATTCAGTCAAAGGACTAGACCCATAGTATACTGAGTACTTCAAAGGTTGCTTTGACACTAGGATCTAATTTGCTGGAAGGGTAGGAAATCTTATCCAACTCTTTTATTTTTACAAATGGGGAAATTGAGGAAAAGAGATACGGTGTTACTTGCCAAGATCAAACAGCTAATAAGTAGTGGAATCAGAACTCAAACCCAAACCCAGCTTTACTAATTCCAAGGCCAGTGGGTTCTCTTTCTTTCTTTCTTTCTTTCTTTCTTTCTTTCTTTCTTTCTTTCTTTTTAACTAAATCCCTCTTCCTCTTCTGAGTATATATTTACAGTTGCCCTTCTTTTCCTGTTTTCTGAATGTTCACAATGGACAACAGAGTTCAGCTGAGATATCACAAATAGAGAGATGGATACTCAATCTGTGATTTCATTGGTTTAGGGAACTCTTGGGTGAAGAAACACCTACCAATTCACATCTTCTATCACCCACCTTAGAATCTTCCTAGACTCAAAGAAGGTGCTTAGAGCACTGAGAAATTAAGTGAGTTTCCCAGGGTCACACAGCCAATAGGTGTCAGAAGTGGTATTTGGACCCAGGTCTTCTGGTCTGTGAGGACAGCTCTCTATCTACTACATGATTCCTCTCATGTTACAAATAAGTTTTATTACCAAATTCATGATATTGTTAATCTCCTTGGACCACAATTTCCTCATCTATAAAATGTGGCAGTTTGACTAGTGTGTCAATATGACATACTGGCTAGAGAATTGACCTCAGAGAGTCAGGAAGACCTGAATTCAAATCTCACCCCAGGCACACACACACACACACATACACACACACACACACACACACACACACAATTATGAGATCCTGGAAAGTCACTTAACCTCATTATGCCTCAGTTTCCTTGTCTGTAAAATTAGGGGAGTAGACTCAGTGATTTCTTAGATTCTTTCTAGCTCCAAATTTGTGATCCTATTGCTAGATACTCTCTTCTTTTCTAGCTGTGAATCCTACTGGTGGTGGGAGACTAGAACCCAGGTCTTCTGATCCCTAGTCCAGGGATTTTTCCATTCTATCAAGATGCCTCCAATTTCTTAGTTTCCATCTCATGAAATAGCAAAAGTGAAATTAATTAACTTACTGTGAAATATTCTTTAAATAAACAGAGAGCTATTTCTCACTATATTCTAAGAAAATCTTTACCATAAATAGGAGGAAACACAAAACTTTCCTAGATGAGAAAACTCCCTCAACTGATAGAGGTATCTTCTCTGCAACTTACCCTTTTAGAGAAATGCCTGGAGCATTGAAAGGTTAAAAGACTTGTTTAAGGTCACACAGCCAGCATGGATCAGGGATAGGATTTGAATCCAGATCTTCTGAGTTTTGAAGAACAACTTTCTAGAAATTACACTATAGTTTCTTTGGTTTTTATTAGGGTGCTAAAATAAGATTCACAGTTAAGACAGGACTCTCTAAGAAAAGTAAGAGAAGGAAAGGAAAGAAAGAGAAAGAGCAAGAAAATAGGAATAAAAAAGAAAAGAGATAGATCGAGCTGTGCACTGAACTTGACCTTTTAATTCCTTTAAAAGTCACATTGCAAAGTCTGAATGACTAAGGTCCTAAGCAGATCGCACTCTGCTTTCATAATTACAGTGTGTGCATTGAAGGATTTCATGGCATAAGACAGTTTCCAGGACATCAAGAAATAACTTATTTTCATTTGGTCATTATAATCCCTCCTCACCCACACCCAGTCAAGATGCTAGTTAGCCCTTCAATCATCAGAAGTAATTGCAAAACATGCCTTCTAGAAGTCTTCCAAGTCGAAATCTGAACTCCAAGGTTCTCACATTTGGAAAACAGGATTACTGGGTGGGGTCAAAGAGTGGCTGGAATTTCTGGGTCATGTATCAGTTTTGCTAAGAGCAAGTCTCTGAAAACTGAGATTTATCCTTTGGTACCCTCATCATCTTCTTGATATACACTTTCTCCCTCTCAGTGGCATCCCTTGCTTTGACACACACCTCCCCCTCCCCTTCCCTGATCAACATTACCTCTCATGAAAATACCTGATGAACAAATTTATATAATAATATACGTTTTCATAGTCCCAAGAACTCTGGCTGTCAGGACTCAGAAACCTCTAACCCAAGCACATCTCAGAGTATAAGAAAGTCTTAGAAAGGGTTGTCAAGGACATAGCTGTCACCTCATTTCCCATCTCTTGCTCTGGGACCAGCAATCAAATTAATGCTACTTTTCCTTCTGGAAAGGGTGTGTCACCTGATGGCCTTATGAATGCAGTCACATCCTTGAGACTCCTCAGACTGAAATACACTTCCTTGGCCACCATTCCCATATATATATATATATATGTTGTCTTCCCCAATTAGAATGTAAACTCCTTAAAGGAAGACACTCTGTCTCTGTCTCTGTCTCTGTCTCTGTCTCTGTCTCTGTCTCTCTCTCTCTCTCCCTCTCTTGCTCTTTTATGGGTATCCTCCAAGTGTAGCACAATGCTTTTCAAAAGATACATGTTTAATAAATACTTTTTTCATTCATTCATTTATTCATCCATCTATCCATTCTATCACTCATTTCCTAGGCCTTCAAATGTATGGTGTACTTTAAGACTTTTAAGAGCTTCGGTCTTAGTTAATCTTTACCTGTGGTTTGGAGAGATTTCTTTCTGAATTTGCTCACATTGCCTGGTCTGGTTATCTCAGGTGGATGAACTACAATGCATAATATAAAATTGGAACATGGAAACATAAACATAAAGAAAATATCCCAAATATCCATACTTCTCAGGGATGCACTGTTGTGACATGCTATGGTCTTTCCTGGATCTTTTGATCCCTGCTATTAGCTCGGTAGTGTAAGGCCCAGTCAGGAACACCAACCTAGAAGCCTGAGGTTGCTCTGGTTTTTTTTTTTTTTTTAAGAAATGATGATTAATGTATTCAAGAAAGTAAACCCTTAGGTGCTTAGCATATGCAGTTTCCTGTGCTAGCCTATTCTATAGGGGAATAAACATATTCATAAGCCATTATCCTTACCTTTGAGCTTACAAATGACAAATGCAGGTGTTCGGGGAGGACTGGCACCTCTGGTGTGAGAACTTACCAAGCCCTTTTCAGGGCTGCTCATCCACCTTTGGTGTTCACTTGTCACCCAGCTCTCTCCTGTGGCCACAGCTCACTAAAACTCTCAGCAGATGGGCAAAATCAAGTTAAGGTTAACTGAAAGGCATCAATCCCATTGGTGAGTTAAGGGGATATCTACCCTAGCATTTGAAAACAATTTGTTCCAACAGTTATAAAGGCAGCTGAAGCAGGTGGCATGGAGTGCTTAGAGCTTGGCCAGACATCAAAATGCCAAGGTCATTTACTACATCCCCAGGCCATCACCACTCCTCTTGACTTTTGTCTTGCCACTGGACTTTAGTGCTTCTGGAAGATAGTGTGAGGTTGATGACTTTGTGCAACTTTGCCTCTCTTAAATATAATTCATGTGCAAGTCAAGACATTTCCCCATGATGTCGTTTGTCCTTAACAACAACAACAAATGGCACAAAAAAGGCACACAAAAATATGTCATCAATGCTGTGGAGACAACGTATTGTTAAGAGATTTGAGAGGAGAGAGATTCATAATATTCATATAGCACTTTAAAATTTGCAGAGCACTTTAGGTATATTATTTCATCCTGTAAGGTAGGTACTACAAATAATACCCCTGCTCTGTTTTTATCAATCAGTTAAAACACTTATATTAAGGGTCTACTATGTGCCAGGCACTAGGCTAGATGCTGAGGATACCAAACATGAAAATGAAAGAATTCTTGTTCTCCAAAGCTTACTTGGTCACAGATTAGTATATACAGACCATATGCTAAATTAATACAAAACATTTTCCTGAGGATGGGGAGGGTTAAACAAGTAAGAGAATTAGTATTCAAGGAGGTAGTGCTTGAATTGAGTCTTGGAGTCATTTCAGGTTTGTAAGAGGCAGAGGCAAAGAAAATCATTCTAAGAGTATAAGACTGTGCAAAGGCAGAAAGATGGGAAAGAGTGATGCAGTTAGATCAAATAGGGGGTTATTGCAATGATCAAGCTAAGAGAGGATGAGTGCCTACATGAAGGTCCTTATGATATGAGTAGAGAAGGGGACAGATGTAAGAAATCCTGACAAAGTGGGTGGGATAAGACTTGGCAACTTATTGAGTATATACAGGAGAGAGAGTGAGAGAGCAAAGCATTGTGGGGTGGCTTCTAAGTCATGAACTTGAGTGACTGGAGGAATGGGGGTGCTCTCAATAAAAGTCTGAAAGTTCAGAGGAGGGGTGGGTTTGCAGAAAACCCTAACAGTTTTCTTTTAGATATGTTGAATTTGAAGTGCCTATGTGATATCTAAGTAAATGTGTCCGGCAGCCAGTTAGAAATGTAGAAATGGAGCTCCAGAGAGAAATGAGAACTTGATATGTAGGTTTTTGGAGTCATCTGCACGGGGATAATATTTGAAAATATGGTGATGGATGTCAAGAGGGGGGCACATGGAAAGAGAAGAGGAGAGGGCTCTGAGGCACCCCTCACATAGAGATGTGTAAAGAATATAGAAAGAGAGTGTGGTCAACTGTGTTCAATGCTAAAGAGAGGTCAGGAAACATGAATGCAGAGAAAAGGCATTAGGGTTTGCCAATAAAGATTGCTGGTGACCTTGATGACAGCAGTTTCCATGAAGTAATGGGGTAGAGGTTGAAGTGAAAAGAGTCTTGGTAGGTGGGAAAATAGAGGCAACTAGTGAAGACAACTTTTTTTCCCTAGAAGTTTGACTACAAACGGAAGGAGAGATATAGAATGAAAGCCTCAAAGACAAGGGCAGCTGGTCCTGTTGGCAACAGTCAATGACTTCCTGTCCCACAGATCAATGGCTCTACCTTTCTGATTAAGGTGACAAAAATGGCTGGTAAGGTTTCTTATTTTCTTACTAAGGGATTTAGTATACTTCAGTTCAAGGAATGAAGTTCCAATAGCTGAATTTTCATGATGATATAAAGGGGCAGGTGAAGAAAACATTTTGGTGGTTTGGAAAAGGACTTCCTGTAATCGTGACACTCAGGTAACTCACAATTCTAGCCCTGAACATTGCTCAAAATGAGGGACACTCAGGGCAGGAGAATTTGATTAGAACATTTTGAAGTCAAGAACTCAGTCTTATTTTATCTTTGCATACCCAGCTCCTATTATAGTGCCCTGTACACAGTAGAGGCTTAGTGAATGTTGCTGAATTGAGTTATGCAGAAGTGCTGGAAGTTAAAATGTAAAATGAGGGAGTTCGACTCCCCCTGGGGCCCCAAGGTATCCATGGATAGATTTAAGAGGGCCTGTGAATGTGGAACTTTTTCTATATTAACAACTATATTTCAATATAATTGGCTTCCTTTGCAATCATATGTATTTTATTTTATGTATTTAAAATATTACTATGATCAGAGACCATTAGGGTTCACCAAACTGCCAAAGGAGTCCAAAGTTAAGAATCCCTGGGCTAGATGATGTCTGTAAGAATTTATGAGTAAGGTGTGGTATACAGGGAAAGGTCCTGTTGCCATGAAGAGGAGAGGGAAATAAGGACCATCGAGACTACTGGGGGAAGTAAAGACTGAGGATGGCAGTCACTTATCCTCCAACAAGACACTCATCTCCTGACGGCATTTTTACTAGCTGACCTCTATCTGTCAAAAGCTCTCCCTCCCTACTGGCTTCCTTCAAGTCCCAGCTAACAGCATTCTAGGAAGTCTTTTCCAATCCTTCTTAATTCTAGTGCCTCCCTTCTCTTAATTATTTCCTATTTATCTAGTCTAGGTTATTGTTCTTCACTCTCAAAGAGAACCAAATTGACATCACTATGTTGGTATCAAGGTCCATTGGCTGATCAGACCAACATAAGCCCAGAAGGCTCTACCACAGGTCGGGCACAAATAGTCCATATGAACATTTGGAGTGGCAATGTCTCTAAATTTGTACACCTCACTTTTCTTTTTGCAGTTCTGCAATTTTGCAATTCTGATTTTGCAATTCTATTGTAATTCTGACTTTTCTGTTATATAGCTTATTTATGTATAGTTGTTTGCATGTTGTCTTTTCATTAGATCCTGAGCTTCTCTGGGGTAGAGACTTTTTGCCTTTGTTTGTATCCCTGGTGCTCAGCATAGTGCATGGCCCTTAGTAGGTGCTTAATGTTTATTGACTCAACTGACTTATAAAGTGGATGAGGAGAGACAGAGAGGAATTCAGGTCTTGGACATAAAAGAAAACCTGACTAGAGCAGATAACTCAGCAACAACAAAACACACATAACCACCGAGAGGGGCTCCCCCTGAGTTCAGCTTACTATAAGGTAGAACTACTCCCAAATTAAAGCTGCCAACAATGGACTAGGCTGTTTTATCAGATAATAAGCTCCTCATTGAATTTATTTTTATTGAAGTGGATCAAAAGAAATGTGAGATGTACAAATTTAGAGAATCCACCCCAGATGTTCCCATGAATGTTTGTGCCAAACCTGTGGCAGAGCATTCTGAGCTCTCTTTGGTCTGATCAGCCACAGTCGAATACACTGTAACTTGACTCTAGCACAGTGATGTAATTTTGGTCCTCTTCAAGAATGAGGGACAACAGCCAACCAAGTTTCTCATTATCATATGCCTTTCAAGCAGGAATCGTATTGTTAAGTCAGGACTAATGTAAGGGTTCACTCAACAGGTAAGAAATTATACTAGATGATGTCTACAATCATTATGTTGTATGATTCTGTAAATTTAATCAGAAAATAAAGTGAAAGAGAGCTGAAATGAAGAAAGCTAAAGGCCTGGACCTCTAGTGTCCTCCACCATCAAACCTTCACTCTCATCTGAGTAAGGCCAGTGTTAGAGGTCAATGGAGTAGCTACCATTAATTTGTAATGATTTGAGAGGCATTGCTTGCAAAGGCCTCCTTATCCCTAGGTATTTCTCTTATAGCTTGAACAGATTTTTTTTTCCAATTTATAAATTGAATTCTATACCAATAGATTGACTCTTCAGCATGCAGGTTGTCTTTTCTTATCTGGCTCCTTGAAGGCCAGAGCAACAACCTACTATATACAAAGCACTCTGTTATAAAGGCAAATTAAAAAAAAAAAAGCCTGCCTTAAAAGGCCTACTTATCGTGGTCTTCCATGGACAGTGTAGAGGGGTGGGGGATGACAAATAGTAGGAGACTAGACTGACCTCTTAGGTATGGTCATTCTTGGGAAATATGCAGTGTGAGATAGGGCATGGATGGAGTAAAAGAACCACACTTGTCTATATAGTCATCAGTCAAAATCAGACATCATAAGGGGGTCACAGATTTAGAATGGAAAGGAGTCTCAGAGGTCATCTTGTACAAACATTTCATTTTAAAAATAAGGAAACTGGGGTCTATCAGGTAAAGTCATTTGCCCAAGGTCACACTGGTAATAGGTAGCAGAGGTAGATTTCAGCCAAATCCTCTGACCCTAAACCCAGTTTTCTACTGTACCATGTAGCCTTGTCCAATGTCAAAACCAATGTCCTAGGGAGGATGGGAGAAGCTTTCTCATTTATTCAATTGGTTTAGTGGGCAACAAATACATAAGAAAAAGACCTTTAGGTCCAGTTGTGAAACCATAGCCATAGGAGGATATATAGAATAGGTTTAAAGGGCAGGGTTTATTCAAGTCCCAGTTAAATCTTACCTTCACCAGGAAACCTTTCCTGATCCCCCTTAATTCTAATGCCTTCTATCTGAAGGGAAGCTTCCTGGGCAGCTAGGTGGCACAGTGGATAGAACCAGGCCTGGAATTAGGAAGATTCCTTTTCCTGAGTTCAAATCCCACCTCAGACACTTATTAGCTATGTGTCCCTGGGAAAGTCATTTAACTCTGCCTCAGTTTCCTCATCTGTAAAATGAGATGGAGAAGAAAATGGCAAACCACACTAGGATCTTTGCCAAGAAAACCACAAATGGGGTCATGAAGAGTCGGACACGACTGAAAAACAACTGAACTTTCCTCTGAGATTGCCTCCAATGTAGTCTGCATAAAACTTATACGTATGTGGTTGTTTGCATGGTATCTTTCCCATTAGATCGTGAGCTCCTTAAGATCAGGGACTACTTTTGCCTTTATTTGTATCCTCTGCACTTAGCACAGTGCTTGACACATAGTAGGTGCTTAATAAACTCTTGGTCACTTGTTGAATACCTTATTGCTTGGAAGTAGTTTAGTGTTCTGGTGAGATATTGCTTACAACCATCAGGTAACTGAAAAACATGAACTATTATTACTCTTCTCACAAGGAAGTGAGTCACTGTGATGGAAAAGGTTGTGCACCATTTAATATTAATGATGATGATAGTATTTATAGAACACTTTCCAAGTTTTCAAAGTACTTTTCATGTTATCTCATTTGATTTTCCCAGCATCACTCAGAGGTAGATGATCTTATTTTCTCCATTTTACAGATAAGAAAACAGAGACTGAGTTACTTACCCTTGGTCTCACAGTTTCTAAGTTTCTGAAGCAGGAACTATAATCAGATTTTCTTGACTCCAAGTCCTATACTCTGCCCACTGCACCACCTACCTGACCTGTCTCTTTGTTGTAGAGAAGTTTTCTTCTGAAGTGGCCCTCTATTGCCAGGACTAGAAAGACCAGGTGGGTGGTGCATGGTGTTAATAGACCACAGGTCCAACCTTCCCCTACATCCTTTAGGACCAGAGATCATGACCTGGAAGACTTAACCCTTTCAGCTCTGGAATTCCTGTTCTCCATCTCCCCTCCCATCTTTGTGATCATTTCTCAAGGACAACTGTAGGTAGTTAGGCTTCCAGTATGTTTCACTCTCCATGCTAGCCATCTTTTCCCCATCTACCCTACAGGACTACTACAGCACAGCCCCTCCTGACTTCCTCTTTCCAGTTCTGGAATAATAATCAAATCAATAGTGCCATTATACCTGGGAAGAGGGTATCAATCAAATCCCCTAAGCAGTGACTTTCCAAACCAACTCACTCTCTCTTTTTTTTCTTTCTTTCTTTCTTTTTCTTTCTTTTTTTCTTTCTTTCTTTCTTTCTTTCTTTCTTTCTTTCTTTCTTTCTTT
>NW_020954619.1:388839-429628 GCF_900497805.2 Vombatus ursinus
TTTCTTTCTTTCTTTCTTTCTTTCTTTCTTTCTTTCTTTCTTTCTTTCTTTCTTTCTTTCTTTCTTTCTTTCTTTCTTCCTTTCTTTCTTTCTCTTTCTTTTTTTAACATACCCTTCCCCAGAGCTTAGTAGCGCCTTTTACTTATGAAGGGTTTTTTCCAACCCTTCCACACTAAAGGTAATATGGAACAGTGGGAAGATTTAGTCAGAAGACCCGGGTTCTAGTCCTGGCTCTGACCTTTTGTTTGTCATTTATGACAAGAACATGAGGCAGACTCACTGGAGAAGGAACTGAAGCTTTCAATTGCTATACAACCTTAGAACTGATTGACTGTGAAGCAGGGTTTCCCTGGTGACAGCCACCAAATATTGGGCAACATCCCAAAGCTTGTGCAAGCGCAGAGGAAATGGCATGGCCCCAGAGAGAGATCTTGTAGGAGAGTAGGAAGTCCTGTGCAAGACGGAGTCTGAGTAGATCTGGACATTTAAATGATGGTTGATGATGGCTGGACTCTAACTTAGCACAAGCAACACTAAATGCAACCAAAGTGAAATGAAAAGGGCCTTTAAAATCAAATTTATAGATGTGCTCATCTGAGGAAATAGGAGGATAGAGACCATAAGACAAAGTGAAGTCATTCTACCTAAGAGGCAGATGGCAGAGAGCTCATCTGAAGCATGGATAGAGATGAGAGCTTAGGTTTAGAGTTTAAAAGACCTAAGTTCAAATCTTGCCTCAAATACTCACTAGCTGTATGGTTCCTGGCAAGCCACTTAATCTCTCTGTGCCTCAGTTTCCTTATCTATAAAATGGGGAAAATGGTGTTGTTGTTATTTGTCCTTTGAACTAGAAGAGGACCAATGATATCATGATGTTGGGGTCAGGTACTGTGAGTGGCTGCTTAGTCCAGTAGGAGCTTGGAAGGCTCTACCACTGGTCAGGCACAAATAGTCCATTTGAACATTTGGGATGGAGATGTCTCTAGATTGGTGTATCTCACATTTCCTTTGTGATTCTTCTTTGCTTATAAAGCACAGCACCTTCTTCAATGTGGGAAGGCCATGCTAGGCAATCCTGTGCCAGCATTTCCCATATCTCACAATGGATATTAAACTTCTTCAGAGAGACCTTGAGAGTGTCCTTGTATTGCTTCTTCTGACCTCCATATGAGCATTTGTCTTGTGCGAGTTCTCCACAAAATAGTCTTCTAGGTAAAATATGATTGGCATTTGGGCTACACAGCCGTTCCCTCAGAATTGCACTCTCTGTAGTAGAGTTTGAATGATTGCCAAGGGAAAAATAATAGCATTTACCTCACAGGGTTGTTGTGAGGATCAAATTATTATCATATGAAAAGTGCTTTGCAAATCTTAAAGAGTTATACAAAAGCTTTTTGTTCTTATTATCATAATTATTATTAACCTCTAAGTTTCTGAACTCTGGAAAAATGCTCTAAGCATTTTATCTTCATTGTAGTTGTGTATGATTAAAAGAACCTTCACCCCCTTTATGTCCCCATTTGTTCTAACACCTTCGTGACTTTCCAGAATGTGTTAAGGATAAAGCTAAACTATTTGACTAAAACAAAGAAGACCAATGTCAGACTTTAGAGGTTTGCACAAGAGAAATGAGAGACCCACAACTGCTCCTCCCTTTGCACAAAGAACAGTTTTGACACAAGGATGGGAGATAGATAAGACATGAGCGATGTCTGTATGTATGTCCAGTGTCAGCCTAGATGGGGGCAGCAAGGACAGCCTTTGGGTGTGTGTGGGAAAGAGTGAATTAGCAGATGTTTAAACTTAGAACATCAGAACATAATTGAGCTTTGTTTTCAGTCAGGATCCTAGTTTGATAAGTTTTCTTAATCAAAACATCCTCTCCCTAAGATCTAGTTGGAGAAGATTATGATTAAGTAGATCTCCCAAAAATTTCTTTGGGGATGGGAGAGTGGGAGATGGGGAAAAGAGATTTCTTGGCACAGTTTAGGCCAAAAGAAGTTTTAAAAATAGTATACATTTGACTAACTCTTCCAAAGTAAATTTCCAATTTGTGTACTACTTTATTACCATTTTTCACACCTGATTTAAAATATTGTGCAGTTAGGAAATGGGAACAAGGAAGGGGAAAGAATTACTGTAATTGTGAATACTTCCCTTCCTCTTGAAGCTCTATGAGTGAAAGACCTTGTGTGAGCATATTCAATCAGAGGCCCCCACCAGTAGATGGAGCTCTACCAGTAGATGTCCAACTGGTCTCCAGTCCCTCATGCCCATCTCCAGCATCGCCATTCTCCTTTTCCCTGTTGTCTGCTGGGGCAGTTAGGTTGTATAGTGGGTAAAGCACTCAACCTTGAGTAGGGAAACTAAGTTCAAATCCTGCCTCAGATATTTACTAGCAATGTGACCCTAAACAAATCACTTGACTGTTCTATGCCTGTTTCCTCATCCGTAAAGTGGGGGTAATAATAGTTTTTACCTCACAGGGTTGTTGTGATGAGAAACTATGGAAGTATTTATAAAGCTCTTTGCAAATCTTAAAGTGTTATATAAATAACTATAATTGTTATTATTTCTACCGGGGAGGGGATAGCAGCTGGCTTGGCAAGACTTTACTCATCACTCTGCCATTGATTTATGATCTCAAAGCTTTAGAGAAATGGCAAATGTGTGCTCTTTCTTCCAAAGTAATCTGGGGCTCCTTGTCTTGACTAGCAAAATGAATGGGATTCAGTACAACAGATGTGCTTATTTAGATTGTCTTAGGGTTCATGTGATTACTTCATGATCAGTTCAGCAATGGTGATCCATTAAACAAAGCAGAGGGATACTCCCATCTTTACCAAAGCAGGGGACTATGGGTATAGAATGTTGTTAGGTGTATAGTGTTAAACATAGTTGATGTATTACTTGGTTTTGCTAAACTGCTTATTAATTTTTCTCTTTCTTGTTCTTTGCTGTAAAAGGCAATTCCCTGAAGAGAGGTGGGAAGAGAAATGTATTTAGAAATGTAGATGATTTAAAAACCAAAGATATCAATATCGATGGAAATATGTGGGAAAAGAAAAAAAAGTAGAGAGAGATGGGGTGATCTCACAGGCCAGCTTTACTAACCATGCAGTCTGGGTCTCATCAGTCCTTGTTTCTGTTCATGGCTTTGCCAGTTTCTTGTAGGAGTCAATGTGGTAGAATGGAAATAACATTGCCTCTAGATGCTTGTTATTTGAGTGACCTTAGACAGCTTACTTTAACCGTCCTGGTTCCCAATTTCTTTACATGTGAAATGAATGACTAGATGGCCACTCAGGTCCCTTTTAGTTCTAGATTTCTAAGCCTAATAGTATCTTCAAATTCACGCCCTCTTATTTAAGGACATCGCTCCAATTCTACTTGGGAGTAGAAAATAGTAATAGTAGAAATATTATTAGAAAATATGAATAGTTAATATTTACATAGTGCTGAAAGGTTTGTAAAGCACTATACATGTGTCATCTCATGGGGTCCTCAGAACTCTGTGTGGTAGATGCAAATATTAATCTTCCCATTTTACAGATGAAGAAATTGAGGTACAGAGAAGATAAGTGCCTTGCCCCAGGCTATAGAAAATCCCTAATTCTTAAAATAAGGTAATGGAAAGAACACAGAATTGTGACTCAGAAGATTTGGGCTCTGACACTTACAGACTGTAAGACTTTGGGCAAATAATTTGACTTCTTTGGGATTGTTTCCTTATTTGTAAAAATAAATGGGTTCATATTTGCCTCCTTTGTTGGCTCTGCTATTGATCACTGGAATCTTCAAAAGAAGTCAAAGATCAAGAAATTGATTCTGGTCAAATGTACCAAGGTGGGAGGAATTACTCTCCAGGAGGATCTTAGGACCCTTGGGTTGAGAAATTTCCTCAAACATGATTGTTTCATTAAGCCTTTGGGATTTTTTTTAATATACTGATCCTGGGATTACTACTACTGCTGGACTTTTATGTCTGCTTTGGCTCTAAAGTCCTGGCTTATATCTTAGACTCTGGGTTTTTTAACACTGTCATTTAGTTTTAATCATTGGTTATTTCTTCAGACAAATTACTTCAACCTTGTTTAGTCTTCTCAGCTTAGTTCATTTCCTTAGTTCATTTCCAATGCTAGCTTTGGTCTTGCCAATAGTGAGAATATATACTCACTAAAACATCTCTGAAATTAAACATATATGATTTGCTTCAGTCACATGACTGCTCTCAATATCTCCATGCCAATAGTCCCTTGGAATTACATGAGCTAATTAGGAAGTCAGTCTGGTACCATGAAAAAAGTCCAGACTTTTGGAATAAAAAGACCTGGGTTCAAATCCTACCTTTTTACTTGTGTGACCTTGAATATGTGTCTGGGTCTCTTTTTTCTCATCTATAAAATTAATTTGTTGCACTAAATGACCTCTTAGGCCACTTATATGTTTTATCCTATATAATTTACTGTGTATATCTCAGTGTGTCATTCAAAAATAGAAACTTGAGAAATGCAATTCACTACCCGTATTGCCAACAATGTTCCAAATAATGCAAATTGAAGTTTAAAAAAATAAGTGGATTGACTGAAGAGATAAAATTTCTGTTCTAGCTCCAAAATTCTATGAATTCAGAATCTCTATCACTGGTTTAAGCCCCTAGGCTGTAGAGTTTCTGGAACTCCAACAGTATCAGGTTTCTCCACCCAGTGGTGCTTTTTACAGAAAATGGATTGACACTCCTACTATTTGAAGCACTTGTAGGTACTAACCCATGCTCTAGATTTCTCCAAGCATAGCTGCTCTTAGTTCCCATCAGCTATTCTTGTTGGCATCTTTAAGGTTGCTCTTCTGCATAAAATGTTTGGGGCTTTCCTCTCCTAGCACATCTGTAAGGCAGCCCAGAACAACAAACTAGGGATACTTTAATAGCTTACATAGAATTTACATAACTTGTCCAGACTAACTTTGTCCAGAATTTAGAATTGTTTTAGAATTACCTAACAAATATATATCATAGTCTAGCATATATAGGGTACAACAAAGTCTTAGAGTTGTTTTAAGCTGTTAAAGCTTAAATATTAAGCTTAAAAATAAATTTATTATTATACTCATTATTAAATTATTTAAAAGATTAAATATATTTTTAATTCTTGAAACAACTCAGTTTATTTAGAGATGGCCTATATATAAAAGTATATATTAAATATTAGTAACCTAAAACAGCACTAAGACTTTTGGGACACCCTGTAAAGAGAGTTGGTTGGGGCTACAGAAGCCATTTATCCAACTCTTTTATGGCACAAATGTGGAAACTGAGGCCCAAGAAGATAAGCAAGAAGAAGAAAATAAGCACTTATTAATACATACTACATGCCAAACCCTGAGCTAAGTACTTTACAAATATTATCTTGTTCATCCTCATTACACTTCTGGGAGGTAGGTGCTACTATTATCCCCATTTCATACTTGAAGAAACTGAGGCAGACAGAGATTAAAGGATTTGCGCAGGGTCACAGAGCTAATAAGTGTCTGAGGCAAGATTTGAACTCATTTTTTCCTGATTCTTATTTCTTCAGAGGCCATTCAGTTTATCTTTCTTGTTTTACAGATGAAAAAGTAGCCTCTGGAAGTTGTTACTTTCCATTGCCCACAGCTATGTGCATCAGAATTGAAATCTGAACTAAAGTCCTATGACCAGAGCTAGGAGAAAAAAAAAAAGCAAACAACTTTCTAGCACCAAAATGGAGACTATCATTAGACCAATTGAAATAGATTTATAGAGAGAAGAACTAAAGTCATTGGCCCGATGGCCATTTTACATTCTGGTCCAGTATTCTATTCAGATTTGTCCAATGTTGTACAGGTAGTAAATAATCAAGCTAGGATTTAAGCCTGATTTCAAATCTAGCATTCTCTCTGTTGTACCAGGCTGCCTTACCTAATGTTCCCCTCTCACTTCCCCTTTGGTTCTCTTATACTGTGCCCTGAGGTAGGGCATGTGCTGTTTGGCCTGGCCCTGCCCAGAGTTAGACCTAAAGGTGGAACCTTGGGTTATCTAGAATCTTCTATTGCATGGACTGAAGTTTTGTAGGGAGTGATACCGTGGGTAGTCAGAAGATGTGGAAAAGATGGGAATTTTGGAGGAAGTGAGAGAAATAGAAGCAGGGATAGTAAAGCTCTGGAAGTAGACAGAAGTAGAGACATGGTATGAGCTGAGTCACAAAAGTGAAGCAAAACAGGCATATATCAAGTAATGTGGAGGAACACAAATAGGAGTTGACAATTATGAGCCCGAGCATCCATAATCTATGCAGCAATCTGCAAAAGACTGAGGAAAAGAACAAGGGGTGATGTCTAATAGTTTTGGAAGTGACCTTGGATAACATCTACTCCATTAGCTTCATTTTAGAGATAAGCAAGCAGAAGGACAGAAGAAGACACATCCCTAAGATCATACAACAAATATGTGGCAGAACCTTGATGCAGAGCCATGTCTTCTGTCTAGATTTGGAAAAAGATAATATTCCTGTTAAGTCATAAAACATTCTGATGCAACCAGACTATTAGAGCAAACGTCTCCTTCTCTGAAATCATTATGTCCTTAAATTCTACAGATGAGGAAATTGCTGCCTTAAGTTGTTGTGATGCTTTATTATATCTGTTATCTCATTGATGTGGGCCTCCCTTGAGGTGGCACAGGTTGTAAGACACTCATTCCTTCTCATCTTGTATGACTCTTCTCCAGTCCAGGAAACAAAGAGAATACATGATGGCCATCAGCCCAGTGACTTTAGTTCTTTGCTCTATAAATCTATTTCAATTGGTCTAATGATAATCTCCATTTTCATGCTAGAAAATTGTTTGGTTATTGTCCTTCTAGCTCTGGTCATGGGGCCTTTGTTCAAATCTCACTTCTGATGCACATTGCTATGGGCAAAGATGAGTAACAGCCTCCAAAGGTCTCTCTTTCATCTGTAAAATGAGAGATTTGGACTGAATGGCCTCTGAGTTCCCTTCCAGTTCCAAAGAGCTATAATCCTATGATTCTATGACCCTCATGTTAACAAAAAACTCTCTTTAGATTAAAAGAAACCAAACATAGCTCTCTCTCTCTCTGTTTCTCTGTCTCTTTCTCTTTCTCTCTCTCTGTCTCTCTCAGTGTGTGTGTTCTCACACACACACATATATGTATATAGGGAGCAAACTAGAGATAGAGGTATCTTAAGATAAATTTTCCTATCTTCAGTCAATATTTAAGATACAGAAATATAGAATAGTGGCTAGGCTAGAGTGTAGGCCTTTCAGGAAGGCCTGTCTTTGAATCCTGCTTCTGATACTTGCTAGGTGTATGACTGTGGGCAAGTCATTATACTGTTTAGTCCTTAGTCTCCTCATCTACAGAATAAAAATGACAATACCTGCTAGTATCTAACTCAAAAGGTTATTGTGAATATGAATTAATATAACATAAGTGCTCTGTAAATAAGCAATCCATAAAAATAAGTTATTTTCATTGTTTTATTATTATTACCTCCTCATAAAGAGGAAAAGTAGTCAGCACCTTTTTATAATAGTTCCACAATTCTCCTCTCCACCTCACAATATCCCTAGGACTTAGGGAGGTCAGCTGTTTCTTTCAGTGAGTATATTTTTTCACCTCACTTTTACCCCTCTTCAAGTGTCTCTGCCAGCAATGATAACTGAGAAGGACTGGAACCTATCATAGGCAGCAGGCTTGGGAGTACTTCAAGACATGTGGGAAGAAGACAGAATTAGCAAGTCACTATTTAGGTTCTTTGAAGGGCATCTGGAAAACAGGCATGGCCTTTTGCTGGCTGCTGGAAGAAGGATTAAAACTGATACTCAAGTACAATAAGCAGAGTCAGCCCCTGCAAAAAGGAAAAATCATCCATGTGGTCACAGTGCCCAGTCCCCAATATCAGAAGAAATATATCTTGGCTTAGTGCCTTGTGGAAATGCCATTCTGCTTTACATGTCCTCTGAGCCCCACCAAAGTGAGCTCATGCAAAATTAATTCCTCTAACTCTTTTGCACCATCCCTGGGTGTGGCAATGAGTTCCAGAAAAGTCTGGAACTTAGGTCAAATTCAGCTAATAATGAGACAGTCAGGAAACAGCAAATGAAAAATCGGTTTTGTTAATTTTTATTTTTTGAGCCCTAACAAGATGAGTGATGGGAAGGAGAAGGTGAACTTACAAAGAGAAGCAACTAAGAAGGTTGCAATGAACAACAGGAGAAATAAGGCAATGAGTTCACTGCATCCTGATAGGGCACAGGTAGAGGGGAGGCTTAGATCTGAAATGCCAGGTAGGATAAAAGGCATGAGAAGAGCCTGGGATTTGTCAGAATAAAGTGGACAGAACCAAGAGAAAAATGTATACAATAACAACATTGTTAACAATTTTTTTTTCATTTTGTTTTGTTGGTGAAAAAGAATTTATTAAGGGCTTTCTATATTCCAAATACTGTGCTTAGTGATGGGAATACAAAGACATATCCTATTTCTTTTTTTTTAAATAGTATTTTTTTTTCAATTATATATAAAGATAATTTTTAGCATTCATTTTTACAAAATTTTTGAGTTCTAAATTTTTCTCCCTGCCTCCCTCCCCTCTCCTTTTCCTAAAATGATAAGCAATTTGATACAGTTGTTAAGAACTTTGAAAGACTGACAAACTCTGGCCAACACAGTGACCACCCATGACTCTAAAGAATGAAAGATAAAATGTGTTACTCACCTCTTGGCATAAAGATGATACACTCAGGGTGCAGAATGAGACATATATTTTTTGGACACAGTCGTTATTTGAATTTGTTTTGCTTGACTGCACTTATTTGTTATAAGGGTTTTGTTGTTAGAGTTTTTAGTTTTTAATGGTGGGGGAATGGAAGAGAGAGAAAATAAATTTTTGTTAATTGATCAAAAAAAATTAAAGTAAGTGGGTTTGAACGCTCAGCTGTTTTACTTACTACTTGCACAAAAGCATGCCTAGAAAGGTGTGCTAGGTGTTCCGACACACTCTGCCCAGGAACATTCCCTGAGGTGGGAAGGGGAAGGAGAAGAAGAAAGGAAGAGGAGAAGCAATGACAAGTTTATGTAACTCTGTGATTTTGGGCACATTCCATCCCTTCCCCCTTTTAAGGCTGTATTTCTTCATCTTAAAATAAGAGAAGTGATAAATCAGAAATGTATTTTGAGGTGTGTTTTCAGACATGGATGGTATTGATTCATTTTACTTGACCATACTTATTTGTTACAAATGAAGATGTCTATAGGGATTTAGTGGGAGGCGATAGCTAGTAATAATTGGGAGGGAGAGATGGTATGAAATGCTTGTCTGAAGAAGAACACTAACTACTCCCTCTCTGTGGCCCCTACCCTTGAATTCTTGGAACTATACTTTCCTAGCTCTGTTCTTAAGGCATGCTTTTCTGTTTAATTACTGTGATTTACCCCTAGGTAAGAGGAGTTTCTGGAACATACTAGTGAGAAAACAATAGGAGAGGAGATTCCTCAGGTCAATGCCTCAGAGGAGCTTTCTCTTGTTCTTTCCTATCAAGCCCCTACCCATTAGAACAACTTTGGCTTATTCTGTGTCTAGGTATGAGTCCAGATTAATTTGGTATTTTCTCTGCTTTGGGGGAGATATGATAATATATATGAGTAAAGTCTCAATTATTGAACTCAACTTCTCCACAGGGATGAAAACCAATGATTAAGAAGGAATACCTTCTCTCTCTTTGTGTCCTTGGATGGCTATAGTTCTGCCTGGTTTCGATGCCCCTCAAAGACACACCAAAACAAAATCTTAAAGCAACTGATCTGGGAACAAATAAAAAAATATTGAAAGCAAACAGACTCTCAAAGAAATGAGGAATGGGGTATAGTCTCAATGTGAGAGCCACAGCAAGGTAAGTGATGAGAAGGCAGGAGTTTTACCATTCCTGTTCTTGGATCCAGAGTTAGCTGCTGTCATTCCTCATTGGCTCCTGTTGGCCCTGCTGGTTCAGATACAGTACATCCCAAGTGTCTTTCTCCCTGGTTGTTGTCTGCAACATCAGCAGTAACAATAACTCTGAGCATCCATCCAGTGCCCACTAACCTTCCATACTCTCTCAGATACTTTCATGCTTCCCTGGACCACTCATGATATTTTGGCTCTGTTTTTCCTCCAATTAGGCAAAGAAAAGGAAAGACTATCTCTCTTAGGAAGTCACAATTGCTAATCCTTATGTCAGAATGTACTGAGATTTTTTTTGTCCTGTCCACAGATACCTATTCCAATTCCTTGGAAAAGAGTGTCGTACCTGAAGACATGCCAAAGAGAAAAAGAAAAGACAAGGTAAAAAGAAAAAGGAAGGAAGGAAAAAAGAAAGAAAGAGAAAGCAAAAGGAACTGAAGAAAAAATCTAGAAGGGGACACAATCAGGACAATATTATTATTCTGCTATTAAATTTAATATACATTAAAATGTATACAACAGAAATTAATGGTTTTATGTCATCTTTTAATTTTTATTAGAATGTTTGTGTTCATTGATAATTAAGATCATAGTAAAAAAAAAACAAACTAAAAAGTACATTAAATAAGAGCCTTAAACTGTATGATCTCTAAGCTCCTTATAGCTTTAAACTCTACTTCCATACCTCCCCTTCCCCTTCTCCCACTCCTCCATCCCCAAAGGGAGGACTGAAGTTCACTAGTTTTCATTTCTGTTTCTAGGTGTACTACCAATATGTGGTGATCATGAGCAAATCACTGCCCTTCTCTGGTGTCTATGTCTTTCTGACAATAACCCAGGGTCAAGATCCACCATTGTTCCTTTGATTGTTCCTTTCATTAGCATTGAGAAGACACAGACAGCCTTGAGCTCCTTGGAACTCAGTTATAGAGTTAAGTATTTGATTTTTTAAAACCCTTGCTGAATGTCAAGATACCATATAAATAATAAAAAATGTATTTACCTATATTCACTTAGTCACACATGTTGAATAGCATGTAAAAAACTTATAGAATATAATAGGAAAGTATAAATGTAAGAGACAGCAAAAAAGAGATGCACACCTGATGGTCGCACACATGTAGGATAGAAACTCCATTGAGAGCAGAGACTCATTTTCCTTATTGTCTTTGTATCTTAAGCACCTAGTTCTGTGTCTTATATGTACTGCCAATCAATAAGCATTAATTAATCATCTATTATGTGCCAGGCCAGTGCTAAACTAAAAGAAAGGAAAAAAAAAAAAGATAGTCCATGACATTGAGGAGCTCATAGTCTATTTGAAGGAGCTTACTTAATTTGTATTTGAATTGAGTTGAATTGGATATGAGACTGGTGAGGACTGTTCTCACTTAAATATGTGAAGCAGGCAAGGTATATTTTTGAACATTTTCTTTTGATTCCATTCCTCTTCTCCCTTTAGAGAACCTGAGATCATACAACTTACATACATACATAGGATCCTAGAGATAAACTATTCAATCCAACTCTTTCATTTTACAGATGAGGAATCTCAACTATATCAATCATCCAGTCAGAGTCCATAAACAAACATCAAGGTGTTTAATGAGGTGTGGTTGAAGGAACTAGAACTATGTAACCTGAAGAAGAGAAGGTACAAGGGGGAATACATCAAGTAGTTGAAGGGCTGTCATGTAGAGGAGAGATAAGAGTAATTTTGCTGGGTCCCAGATGGAAGATCTAAAATAAATAGATGGAAGAATCTGGAAGAAAGAGGACAAATAAACAAATTTGGGCTTGTTATAAGGAGAAAAAATCTCTGAACAATTAAATCTGTCCAAAGGTGCAATGGGCTCCCTCAGGGGGTGATGAGTTCTTTTGCTTCAGACTTGTCTGAAATGTTACAGAGGAGATGCTTCAGTAGGTCTGGGTTGTACTAGAAGGGAATGAAATCCTTCTGACTCTGATATTCTATGGTTCTCTTCCAGTTCTAAATCATTATCCTGTAAACCCAAGGGTTAATGCTTTTTATCAGAATTAGCGGCAAATACCTGGCCTTATTGCAAAAGCCAGTGCCAGTCTCTTCAGGCTCCACCTCCTTTGCTGGTCTTTTACTTAGCTCAGGCTGATACCTATCTATAAATCCTCCAGAGAGACAAACACCAGAAATGACAAAATCACTGCTTGTACCAAGTTCCTTAACTAAAGCCATTGAAGGCCTTGGGAAATGACTCAAAATGCCTGGAAGGAAGTTTAAGGAGAAAAAAAAAGAGCAGCTCATTTAAGAAAAGAACAAAAAATAATAAAGCAGTAGCTAAAATAACATAGGGAGGGCAGTATATTCATAAACTCTGTTTAGAGAAAAACATCCACAGGGACACCTGGCAAGGGTCTAAAGGAGAAACACAGGATCATTGCTTGCTTTAAACACAGACAGTGCTGGTGGTGGCCTCTATGGTGAGATATGGGAGCTATAGAAAAGCTCCTTGCCCCCCATAGATCTCCCCACCTAAAAACCTTACCCTAAAATTCTACCATTAGATATCCATTCCTTTGGTTGTAGCACTGTTGTCTACCTGAAGTCTTCTTTTAAAAGACAGTTACCCTCAGCAAGTCTAATCCTTAAAGATATTGATATCTAAGTCAAAATTAGTTTCCCAGAGGCAATCCAGAAGGATCTAGATAAATTGGAGAGTCTTAGATTTGGACTTAGAGTATCTGGGAAAAATCCTGGTTAAAGCTATCATCTGAATAGCCTTGGGCAAATTATGTACCCTTTCAGAGCCCCAATTTCTTCATCTGGAAAATAAGGATGAAGATATGTGAGCTCCATATCTCACAGGATTATTAGGAGGGAAGTATTTTGCCAGCCTTAAAGTACTATGGAAATGTATGTTTTTATTATGGTAGTTTTTTGTGTACATGCTTGCCCCTTGCCCTACACATATTACTGAGGGAAGGACATCTCTTTGTCTCCTCTTCAGAGCTAAGCAAAGTGCTTTGGATATAGAATATGCTTAGGAAATGCTTAATGAAATTGATTTGAGGTAATAGGAGTTTGGGGTATATATGGCAGCGTCTAAGACAAGCTTTACCTAAGGCAGGAGTAACAGCCTTTACTGGACCTCTGGGTGTCACAGCTGATATTGGTAGGGCAGGGGTGGGAAAGAGGTAGCATCTCTCTGGTGGTAGGGAGGTGTCTTGCAACAGGAGTGACAAAGGAAGGAAGGTGAGGTGGAAGCCTCTTGCTGGAATTCCAATTGATGTCTCACAGCTGTTTGAGAATATAGGCTATGACTCAGCCAAAAATCATTAGCTTTCCCAAGAAGGGACATGGATCCTAATGAGAGGAATCCGCCCAGCCTGGATTCTACCATGTGATGCTTTGATTGTGGGATCCAGACACCATAAACTAGGATAACCAGAAGGAAGCTATCTGCTAAACAATAGCTTTTCTCTTCATACTATGAAGGATATTCTTTGTTTCCTGAAGATGGAAGAAGGTCACAGCTGGGAATGGGCATTCTGTCATGTGACTGGGAGAAAGGAGGTCACATGTTGGTAGCTTTTCCTATCCAAGATGGTGCCATGTCTCTTGGCAGACTAGCAACAAGGAATCAAAAAGAGTTTAAGTTTAGTTCAAAAAATTTAAAGCTAGTCTACAATTTCCCAATAGTCAATTCACTTTTACATCCTGGGATTCCTTGTACCTTTTCTATATATGGCTTAATTGTTCCCTTGGGAATCAACCCTTATTTTGCATCTGATTTGGACTTGAGAGAGTATAGCCCTGAAAAAGTCAGGAAACCTTGATATAGTGGCAGTAATTTATAGGAGAGAATATTAGAATATAGAGCTTACCAATGGGTTTCAGAGTTTTAAATTACTCATGAGGTTATTAATCCAGCAGAGAAGTAGAACAGTCTGGGGATAGAGTTTTCTTCCTTGGCACCAGTAAAGGTGAAGTTCTTTCTCAAGGAAAGCTGTGGGTTTTCAGGTGGGAGTCTTGGCCTTGAATCAATTCAATATAGTTCGACAACAATAACAAAACATTTATTACTCACCTTTTATGTACCATGTACTGTGTTAGGTACTGGGAGTATTAAGACAAATGAATAAGAAAAATGAGCATAGGTACACAGATAAATAATTTGAGAGAGAGGAACAACTAAGCAGTGGCAAATTTACAATAAGCTCTTGTAAGCTGGTTCAAGCTGGTCAGTCAGCTTAGTCAGTCAGTATATATTTATTAAGCACCCACTATGTGCCATCCCTACTCTCAAGGATCTCACTGTCTGAAGGGGAGACAACCTTCAAACAACTACGTGCAAATAAGCTATTTAGAGGATAAATTGTAAATAATCAACAGAGGAAAGAGACTTGAATTAAGGTGGATGTGGAAAGGCTTCATGTAGAAGGAAGGATTTTAGCTGGGACTTGAATGAAGTTAGGAAAGCCAAGACACAGAGGAAGATCATTCCAGGCATGGAAGGTGTGAAAATTTAGAGAGTTGATAAATGGAGTGTCTTGTTCAAGGAACAGCTAGGAGGCCAACATTATTGGATTGGAGATTATGGAGATTTAGGGCATAAAAAGAAGCCTAGAAAGGTATATTGTGTGTATGGGGAGGGGGGCAGGTTCTGAAAAGTTTTGAATGCCAAACAGATTATGGAGGGGTGGGTCATAAGGTATAAAAAGACTGGGAAAGGGGTAGGAGGGAACAGATTATGAAAAGATTTGAAAGCCAAACAGAAGATTTTCTATTTGATTCAGAGGTGATAAGAAGCCACTAAAGGTTTTTTGTTTTGTTTTGTTTTTTACCTAAGATGTGACAGATGGACCTGCATTTTAGGAAGATCACTTTAGCAGCTGAATAGAGGGTGGAATATAGCAGGGAGAGATTTGTGCTGGGGGAAAAATCAGCAGTCTATTGCAATAGTTCACTCATGAGATGAAGAGGGCCTGCACCATTGTTTTGGCAGTGCTAGAGTAGAAAAGGAAATATATGAAAGAAATATTATGAAGGTAAAATTATTGGTAATGGATAGAATATGGAACATGAGACAAATTATAGAGTCAAGGATGACAAATAGGTTTTGAGCCTGAGAAACTGGGAAGTTACTGTCCTTGGCAATAATAGGAACATTTGAAAGGGGAGAAGGTTTTGGGGAAAGATAATGAATTCAACTTTGGACATGTTGAGTTTAAGATGTTTATAGGCTGTCTCATTCAAGATATCTAATAGGCAGTTGTAGATGTTAAAATGGAGGTCAGCAGAAAGCTTAGGGCTGGATAAGTATATTTGAGAATCATCTGACCAGAGATGGTAGTTGAATCCGGGAGAGATGACAAGATCTACAAGTGAAATAGTATATGGAGAGAAGAGGGCCCAGGACAGAGTCCTGTGGGATACCCATTGTTAGTGGGTATGACTTAGATAAAGATACAGCAAAGGAGACTGAGAAGCAGTCAGAGAAAGAGGATCCTTGGCCTTGGTGTTTACTAGGTGCTGTGTGCTTACAACTTATTGTTGTGGTGAATGGGATAGTCAACTAGTCAAGGAAGTATAAAAGGAATGCCTAGCAACGGTGAGGGCCCATTGAAGTTCTGTAACATAAATTTGTAGTGGATCTGATCAGCATAGTTTCATGATTTCCTCCTACTTTTTAAGCAGCATGTGTGTAGAAGAGAAGGTGGAGGATGGTGTGAGTGATCCAAGGCTGAGGCTAGGCAGGGCAAGATCTTTGCTGGTATAAGAGGGCAAGGGACTCAAGTCAAGAGGACAATGTAGAAGTGACCACTTGACCAAGGGGTCAAGATGGGGAAAGGAGGAGAATTTAGTAGCTATTGCAGGGGGTAATGGTCTAGGAAAGAACTGAGAGGTTGAGGGTTCAGTGTAGAAGTATAGGGTTTGGAGTTACAAGTCAGAGGAAGAGAAGAGATGAGAAGAGATTGAATCAGATAAAAGAATATCAGTGTTCATGAACATGGAAGTGGCACATTTGTAAGTGATGGCAAGATCTAGAATATAAACTATTTTTGTGTATGGCTGAGGTGGGGTGGCAGAATAGATCATGGGAAACAAGCAAGCTAAGGAACTGTGAGGTTAGGGTGTTTGTCAATATGTATGTATGTTGAAATCAACTATTATGAAGGCAGAAATTGGGGAAGAGAAGGAGAGATGGTGAACCAAGCACTGAACTCATTGAGGAAAGAAGAGGAGTGTCCTAGAGCTCAGTAGGCAACCAGAATTTTGATGGGTGGCAGATATGATTGAGTGAACTTCAAAAGCAGAGAGGTTGTTACTAAGTAATGGTGGTAGAAGGAGAGCAAAGGAGCATTCCAACCCCCTTCCCCCTTGACCAGTAAGTGCAGGGCAATAAGGGAAAGTGCTGCCAGTGCTAGAAAGAGCAGTCAGGGAGGGCTGTGTAATCAGAAGGGTCTCAGTGAGAGCCAAAGATGAAAGGAGTAGAAAGGGAAGAGATTTAAAATGAAAAGAAGTGTGTTCCTTATGGGGTAGGCACTCTAGAGAGCATAGAGGAGATAGAGTTTAAGTGGAAAGGGTAGGTAGCTTTAGAGTGAGACATTAAGGGGATGGTGGTTTGAGGGGAAAGGGAAAAAGGGATCAGGTAGTGGGGTCTGGGGAATGGGGTTTGAATGATGACCTAGTGGTCTTCAGAATCACTGGGATGGGGAAGGTATGTCCAGGGGAGAGTTTGTTAATCATTGAGGAATGAGTTTAGTTAGATTTTTATTGTCCATAGGGGTTCAGTTTCAGGGTTACTTCTCTCAGGCAGTTCAGAAGGAACAAATATGTGGAGCTGAAGGAATGGTGTTACTCTTCTTCCCCCAAGGAAAGAGAACAACCTTTCTACTCTTCCTTGGAAAGGTGCTCAATGGAATGGTGATTTCTCATCTTCCCAGGAAAGGCTGAAAACCAGAAAGGAGATACATGCTGATGGAATGGCACTATTTCTATTTATCACAAAGACAGGAGACATAGCTAACATTTACATAGCAGTTTAAGGTTTGCAAAACCCTTTACAAACATAATCTCATTTGATTCTCACAATCATCCTGGAAGGTAGGTGCTATTATTATTCCCATTTTGTAGATGAAGAAATTGAAGTAAATAGAGATTAATTGATTTATCCAGAACCACACAACTAGTAAGAATCTGAGGCTGGTTTTGAACTCAGGTCTTCCTGACTCCAAGTCCAGTGCTCAATCCATTGCTTGATGTAGCTGCCTCTGTTCAGCGAAGGGGCCAGTTACGAGAATTGTTATGGAGGCATAGCCAATAAGACTCAGCAATTGATTGGATGCAGAAAGCAAGGAAAAGGGAGGAATGAAGGATAACTCTGAGGTTTTAAACCTGACTGACAGGGGAGGTGGTGGTGGTGATATCATAAAGTTGTTCTAGTTACTTTTTACTGGGTTCTGGGGTGAGACTATTGAGCTTCAGTCTCTCAGAATTATATGGTATATTTAGGATTGCGAAGTGTTTTCCTTGTTAGGCAGGGTAAGTATGTTACCCTGATCTGACAAATGAGGAAGGTGAAAGTCAAAGCAATGAAGTGAAATCAATAGTCCAACAGCAAGAATGGGGCAAAGCAAAGATTACAGCTGAGGTTCTTTGATTCCAAGACCAGTGGACTTTACAACAAATCCCTTCTTTGGAGTAGTTCCAGAGAAGTTATGCCCTGAAAACCAGAGAACAAGGGTTACAATTACAAAACCAAAGGATGATAATTCCCTCGTGTCTCACTTCTATTCCTATCCTAGTAAAAGACACGCGTCAATCCAAGCACTTGTATGGATATTCTTATCTCTAGAAAGAAAGTAGAGAGGCCCATGACAGTAGCCCTTATCCAGAATGGACCAAAATTGGGCTAATATTAGGGGAATACTCCCTCAGGTAGATGACCGAAGAACAAGAAACAAGAACTATGTCCATAATTTAAATTTTTCTTATCTGAACACTAAAATCTCAAATGCATGCTTGGATCAAGTTTCAGAATTTACTTGGAACTGTGTATTGCTCTCTGACAAGACCACCCTGAAACATCTGTTTTTGCTTTTTTCTTTAGGGTTTCCCTCTCCATTTCCCCCTTCCTAGGTTCTCAAGACCCTTGTGTTTCCAAACTCTGCTCAGCAAGGCTCCATTCTAGGGACTGCTTGTAGCTCTTTTTCTTTCCTCTATCATTCTTTCTACCCCATTTCCAAGGAGATAGCTAACTAAGCCAGTAAATCAATATGAACTCATTTGACTTTCTAAATATGTGAATTCCATAAGGGAAGGGGTTGGGCTATATGCTATAGCTTTATACATAATACTGTGGGATGGGAATGGACCTTGTGATTTCATTGGTATGGGGAACTCCCATGTGAGGAAATTCCTTCTATCAACACAGGTTGACATTTTCTCTGCAAGCTGTAGTATAAGAGAGTTACTCAGAACACTACAAGATTAAGTGATTTGTCCAGGGTCACATGGTCAGGACAGGCAGCTAGGTAGTATAGTTGATAGAGTGCCAGGCCTAGAGTTAGAAAGACTCATCTTTGTGAGTTCAAATCTGGCCTCAGACACTTCCTACCTGTGTGACCCTGGGCAAGTCACTTAACCCTGTTTACCTCAGTTTCCTCATCTGTTAAATAAGCTGGAGAAGGAAATAGCAAATCACTCCAATATCTTTACCAAGAACACCCCCAAAAGAATCAGAAACAGTGGCACATGACTGAAATGACTGAACAATGATACATGGTCAGGATTTGTTAGAGGCAAGACCAAACCCAGGTCTTTGTGGTTTCCTGAACAGATCTTTATCCACTACTCAACTCTGCCTCTCATTTTATAGGATACCTGCGAAAAAGAGGTTTGGGAGAACCTGGGGTGCAGAGCAGCCAATCAAACAGTCCCAGTCAGTTCCTCCACCCTAGGCCTCAGTTTCTTCACTAATAAAGTGAGGAGCTTGGACTAAATTAGGGGGCTCTTGGCCTAACAATTAACACCAAGAAAATGCAGGTGCTCTATCAGCCACCACCACACCATCCATACATGGAACCATTGGTTACTGCAAATGGAGAAATTTTGAATGCTGTGGGTAAGTTCACTTATCTTGGTAGTATACTTTCTGGGGATGTACACACGGATAATGAGGTTGACACACGCATTGCCAGAGCTAGCTCAATGTTTGGGAGGCTTTGAAGGAAAGCATGAGAGTGAAGAGGTATTAGACTGACAACCAAACTGAAGGTCTACAGAGCTGTTGTGCTGACCTCATTGTTGTATACCTGCGAAACCTGGACAGTATACCAGCACCATGCCGAGAAACTGAATCACTTCCATTTGAATTGTCTTAGGAAGATTCTGAAGATCTCCTAGCAGGATAAGATACCAGACACTGAGGGCCTTTCTCAAACTAAACTGCCAAGCATTCAAACTCTACTTCAGAGAGAGCAACTCTGAAGGGCTGGCCACGTTGTTTGAATACAAAATGTACACTTGCCAATAAAACTATTTTTTGGAGAACTCACACAGGGCAAGTGTTCACATGGTAGTCAGAAGAAGTGATACAAGGACATTCTCAAGGTCTCTCTTAAGAATTTTGGAATTGATTGTGTGACATGAGAGACACTGGCACAGGACTGCCCAGCATGGTGTGCCCACATCAAAGAAGGTGCTCTATGAGCAAAGCAGAATTGAAGTAGCTCAAAGGAGACTTGAGTCTTGCAGATTTGGAGAATCCACCCCAAATGTTCACATGGACTATTTTGCCCAACCTGTGGTAGAACATTCCGAGCTTGTACTGGTCTGGTCAGCCACAGTCGGACGCACTTGACTCTAGTGTAGTGATGTCATTTTGGTCCTCTTTGAGAACAAAGGACAACAACCAATATGGACCCCCAGGACGTAGGAGAAACTTTCTTCCTAAGTGTGCCCACAAGGTTTTAATTCTGTTCCTAATAATTAAAAAAAATGTACATGCATACACAGGGTAAACTGTAGAATTTATTTCCTTTTGTATTCAAAAGGGAGAAGGGGAAGGTTTATTGAGAGGTAAAGGGACTGAAAAAAAGTTGGAAACTCTTGGCTCAGATGATTTCAGAGGTTTCTCCTGCTCTGCCATCCTGGGAGTCTGTGATTCTGTCAGTAAACCCCTGGTGTCCTAAATAGAATAACAATTTCAGGGAAATGTATCCTGCCCTTGACCAGGAAAACAAAAAGTGATAGGGCTGACACTTCCGGAGTCTCTGTGTCTCTAAGGAAATGAAACTGCTGTGTGGACAGAAGAATCCCTTCATCTAAAAACAATAACCGAAGTGCCACAAGCCATGACCTGGGACAGATGAGATGCCCAGGGACATGATTGTGGGCCTACTCTCCATGGAGTCTTTGTACAAGTTGGAAATGACCCTGTGCAGTGTATACTTGCCACTAGGCTGCCATCATTTCAATCACTCCCTTGTATTTCTAGAGCATCTCTCAGGGAAGAACTTCACATGCGAAGCTCAGGAGGGCTCCAGGGAAGGATGGAGCAGGTCACTATTATCAACCCCATTTTTCAGTTGGGAAATTGACACCTTAGAAAGAGGCAGTGTTTCTCCTCTGTTTTAGGATCCCTTATTTCATTCTGCCATTTTGGGGTTCACTTGATGCACATTAAAAAATAAGGTTCTGGAATACGACTTACCACTCTTCAGATGAATCTGCAAAGGGAGGAATAACAATTAGTCTCATACAGGCCAAGAAATGAAAAGAAACATGGACAAACAATTCAAACCAGGAAACTACTTCAAGTTTACAGATCTCACACATGATGAAACAATACCATAACCAGACGTGTTAGCACAATAGTACAGTAATTAAGCATTTGAAGGAAAATCTAACCAAATAACAATCTCAGAGTTTCAAAATTAAAAGGGATCTCATAGATGGCCCTAGAGTCCAATACATGCTTGAGCAGGAATTTCTCTGTAATAATAAAAGCTAGGATTTAGATAATACTTCGAAGTTTCAAAGTGATTATGTGTGTGTGTGTGTGTGTGTGTGTGTGTGCGTGTGTGTGTGTGTAGTCTCATTTGGTCCTCACAACAGCCTTCTGAGATAGGTGCTCTTATTGTCCCCATTTTATAGAAAAGGAAACTGAAGCAGCCAGAGAGGTCAAGTGTCTTGCTCTGAGTCATGAAGCTGGTAAATCTAACACTCCACCTTCTGGCAAGTGGTTATCTACCCTGGGAGGTAGGTATTACTATTGTCTCCATTTTACAAGCCAGAAAACCAAGTCAGGCAGAGGTTAAGTGACTTGCTTAGAGTCATACAGTAAGAATCTGAGACCAGATTTGAACTTAGGTCTTCCTGATTCTAAGTCTAGCACTCTATCTAGCTGGTGCCACCTAAACTATCTCTTACTTCTGCCATCTTAGGACAAACAAAACAAGTTTAAACATTCTTCAAGGTCTTCTCATTTGCGTTTTTTTCCCAATTGACATAAATTTTCAAGCAGTCTGAAAAGTATTTTGGAACTATGCTCTGTAAGTTCCTAAACTATCTATATCCTTTGACTCAACAATATCATTATCAGGCCCATACCTTGAAGAGAACAAAGAATAGGAAAAGAATTCCCATGTATAAAATATTTATAGTATCTCTGTGTTGGCAAAAAACTGGAAACGGAGGGAATTGTTCACCTTTTGGGGAATGGCTGAACATATTATAGTATATAAATATAATGATATCTATATATATATAGTATATAAATATATTTGAGCCTTCTATTTTTATATTGTTCAGATTGGAGGAGCCCTCATTCCCATAGCTTCAATGAATAACTCTAAGTCACCAGTAAGTCCTTAGGGTACAACTGAAACTACTCAGTTTTCTATAATGGGTGTAAAAGAAGTGTTAATTTACCAAAGCAACCAATTTCTCTTATAAAACCTCATGATGGAGTGCTCAACTGATGAGGGTTAATGGGGCTCCTAGGTGGTACAGGAAATAAAGCACTAGACCTGGAGTCAGGAAGTTCTGAGTTCAAATCTGGCCTCAGACACTTGCTAGGCATGTGACTGTGGGTAGTCACATAACCCCCATTTGCCTCAGTTCCTCATCTGTAAAATGGAGACATACTGGAGAAGAAAGTGGACAACCATTTGAGTATCTTTGCCAAGAAAAACTCCTGAACAAAAGTCCATGGGGTCATATAGAATCAGATACAACTGAACAACAATAACAATGAGGTAAACTTGCATTTTCCATAAGATGGCAGAGGAGCAATGGGTGGAATTTGCAGAAAAACAACAAGCATTTATTAAATACCTTCTATGTATTAAGGGTTGTGCTAGGGACCCAAAGAGGAAGAGAGAGAGAGAGAGACAGAGAGAGAGAGAGAGAGAGACAGAAAGAGAGAGAGAGACAGAGAGAGAGAGAGAAAAAGAGAGAGAGCCCTTACCTTCAAGGAGTCAATATTCTGATAGGGTTAAACACTATGACTGTGAATAGCAAGGGAAGACTTGAGCAGCTGTGCAGGTCCAGACACTGCTGGGAGAACATAGCAAAATGGTAACCTGGACATAGGCACCCACTGCTCCCTCCACGGTTATCTATCTCACCTTTTCCTCAGCTGTCATCAAGCTCTGTAGCTATTGCTGCGGCTGCTGCTGCTGCTGCTGCTGCTGCCACCTCTAGGTCCTTTGTTTTCTGGTTATGCACCATACTTCTGTTAGAACATCCTTCATTGTGAATGTTATAATTACAACTTCTTCTACTGCAACTACGCATGACTTGCATTTTCCTTTGCTCCTATTATCCTATAATGCTTTAAGGCTTAGGAAAACACTTTTCTCATAATATTTTATCTTTTCACACAGTCTCTGATTCAGCCAGATTGGGTGTCTTGTTGATTTCCAAACTTGATGTTAGCAGCTGACATTTATATAGTCCTTTTAAGTTTGCAAACAGCTTTACATAATTAATAGCATGATGAGTGAAGGGATAACACATGTATTAAGCACTTACTGTATACACAGCACCATGCTTAGCTGGTGATACAAAAAGAGACATTAGACCAACCTTGTTCACAAGGAACTTACATTCTAGTAGAGAAGGCAACATGTATAGAAGGTTTCAGCTGCAAGTCAGATGGAAAAGACCCATAGTCCTTAGGGTACAGCTGTAAAGCCAATGGTAATTTTTCCTCTTTAATATCACTTCCAATGAGAAATATAATTTCAGCTTCTGATGTTAAATCGTTTGACAGTATCAATGATTTTTGTGGCAAGAACGTTCTTTTTGGGGTCTTTAGTAAATGTGGCTATAACACCTGTAGGAGCAAGTGCAAGATTGCATCTTCATAGGGATTGCTTCCCAGGTTTATGACTTTGGGCACCGGGGTGGTACTAAGCATTCATTTAGTACCTACTATGTGCCACTTAAACAACTTACATTATTTAATACTCACAGTGACCCTGGAAGGTAGTTTTTATTATTATCCCATTTTACAGTTAAGGTAGACAGAGGTGAGGTGACTTGCCCAGAGACATGGAGCAAGTGTATGAATTTGTACTTTAATTCAGGTCTTCGTGACTTCAGGCCCATCACTCTTTCTACTGTGTAATCTAGTTTCTTCTAGGCACTGAGATGGAAGCATTACTATTCCTTAGCTTCTTGGGTTCAGGGTCTTGAGTTGTTTCCATTAGGTCTGAGTAGAGATAGATGGTGGTCAAGGTGGTAGCTTCTTGCTGCTTTCCTATATCTCATTTGTTTCTTACAATGCCCCAGTGAAATAGGGGCTGCATTTCCCCCTAAACCTAGGATTTTTTCCCCTCTTCCTTCATAAATATGGTGGTTTTTATCTTCAGCTGTTTTACTCTAATCTACTTTACAGCAATCCTATTCCTAACAGCTCTCTTCTTCCTACACTCAGCGTCCACTCTACCCCCACTGCTGAATTCAATTGAATTAAATTTTAGTTAGAGGCCTTAGTGGATAGAGTGCTGAATTTGAGTCAAGAAGACCTCAATTCAAATCCAACTTCCGACACTTATAAGCTACATGATCTTGGGCAAGTCACTTAACCTCTGTCTGCCTAGGTTTTGTCATCTGAAAAATGAGGATAATAATAGTACTTACTTCCCAGGAGTGCTGTAAAAATAAAACGAGATAATATTTGCAAGGTTCTTTGCAAACCTTAAAGCCCTACATAAATGCAAGTTATTATTATTGTTGTTGTTATTATTGTTAATTATCATTACTACTATCCCACAGAATCTTAGTTTTTTTCTGTAACATGAGAATGATTTTTGGAGAGCAACCTGGAATTATGCCCAGAGAGTTACAAAACTATGTATACCCTTTGATCCAACAATAACCCTATGTGGTCTGTTTCCCAAGGTGATCGGGGTAAAGAGGTAAAGAACCTATTTTTCTAAAATATTTATAGCAGTTCTCTTTGTGGTAATAAAGACCTGGAAATTGAGGGATGCCTATCAATTGGGAAATGGCTCAATAAGTTGTGGTATATGATTGTGATAGAATACCACTATATTCTAAGAATGATGATCAGGTTGATTTTAGGAAAACATGGAAAGACTTGAATTAAATAATGAAGAGTAAAATGAGCAGAACCAAGAGAACATGGTATACAGTAACAGCAATATCATTCAAAGAGTAAATGTAAATGACTAAGCTGTTTTGGGTTATATGAATATTCAAATCAACCACAAAGGACCCATGAAGGAAGACTCTATCTACCTCCAGAGAAAGAACTGCTATATGGAAGTATGTAGACTTAATGAAATCTAAATAATAAATTTGTCAAAGAACAAATTATAGAAACAATAACTATGTGAAAAATGATAATGATAAAATAACATATTAACATTTCTAGTATGCAGCTAAATCAGTCCTCAGGGGGAAAATCCTATACTTACAAACATACATTGACAAGATAGAAAAAAGAAATGATTAATTAACTGAATATGTATTTTTTAAAATTAGCAAGCCAACAAATAAATAAACCTATAGTAAGCACAAAAAAGGAGATATTAAATATTAGAGGACAAACAGACAAAGTGAAATGCAAAAGAAAACTATAGAAATTATAAAACTAGAAGTTGTTTCTTTGAAAGCATAAAAGCATGAACAAAATCAATAAACCTTTAGTTAATTTGATTAAAAAGAAGAGGGCACAAAATCAAATCAACAAAATTGTAAATGAACAAATTGAAATCACACTAAAAACAAGAAGAAATAAAAAAGAATTATCAGAACCTATTTTCCATAGTTATATGCTACCAAAATAGAGAACATAAAAGAAATAGAGAAATACCTTCAATAATTTAAAACACCCAAACTATCAGAATACCAAGTAGCTATATTAAATAATTCAGTATTAGAAAAAGGAAATAGAACTAGCTGTAAAGGAATTATCAAAGAAAAGAAACTTCTGATCCAGGTGGATTTGTAGGAGAATTCTATTAAATTTTTAAAGATCAGTGGTACCAATACTACACAAATTATTGTCAAAAATTGAGAAAGAAAATACCTTATCAGATTTCTTTTATAAGATACATGTTGTCCTCATACCTAAACCAGGCAAGGATAAAAAAAAAGGAGGACTGTAGAGCAAGGTAACTAATGAATATTGACTTACAATTTTTAAACAAAATTCTGCCCAACACTCTACGATGACTGATCCCAGAAATCACTCATTATAACCCAGTTGGATTTATACCAGGGATGCAAGGATGGCTCAACATCAGGAAAAAAAATTTAATATAATTAATTATATTAAAAGAAAACTCATCCAATAACACATGTTCATCATAACAGATATGAAAAAAGCCTTTGATAAGGTACACTACTCATTTATGCTTTAAAAAAAACACCCTATAAAGTAGTCATAGAAGGATCCTTTTTAGTGTTTAAAACTATCTATCTAAAACCAAACTCAATGTAAGGAAAATGACAATACTACCAAAGTGAATTTCCACTTTTATTGTTATATAAATTAAATTATCAAAAGGATACTTTACAGAACTCAATAAAAATAATAACAGCATTCATTTGGAAAAAAATGAAAGATTGAGAATATTAGGGGAAATTGTTTTTGAAGAGAACCAATGATATCATGGACAAGTGAGGCAGAGTTGCATAAATTGTCAACCTACTCTCTCTTCCAGAGTCATTGAAGTCCATGGCAAGATAAAAATCAGGACAATTGGCAATGGCTCAGGATGCAGTCGGTGACCTTAGCGTCTTCAATATCTGACCAATCACTCCATAGCATCTGCCTAGGCTGACTTCATGGCCATTGGAACAAATTGTTCTCATCCTCCCATTCCACTGGGGAAAGACTTTGAATGCTTATGGTAGACATCTCCCTAACTCACCAACAGTTTTGAGGCCTGTCAGTTACCCTCAATCTGGTTTATCCCATCTGTTGAGACAGTTTTACTTGGGTATGGCCTCTGTGCACACTACAGCTTCTTAGAACCACAGGAGAGAGTCAGGTGGCAGATAGGCACCAAAGGTGGATAAACAGCCCTGAAAAGGGCTCAGCAAGCCCTCACACTGGAGGGACTAGTCCTCCCTGAATACCCCATATACCCCATTAGGGAAAATAGTGAAAAGAAATAGAGACAAAGAGGGAATAGCACTTGTAGACCTCAAACTATATTTTAAAGCAACAGTCATTAAAACCATCCTGTAATGATTTAAAAAATAAAGAGGTAAATCAATGGAACAAGGTAGACAATGGAGAATCATAAACGATGGACTTCAAAAATCCAGTGTTTAAAAAACCAAAAAATATAAATTACTTAGGAAAGGATTCCTTATTTGATAAAAACTACTGAGAAAACTGGAAAGTAGTCTGGCAGAAATCAGGTTTTGATCAACATTTTACACCATATTTCACAATGCATATTTACAATAGTGCCAGTGGATAGTCCAACTTTGATCTCACACATTAATTAGCAATATGACCCTAGGCAAGTCACTTAATTTCTGTGTACCTCAGTTTTCTCACCTGTAAAATAGGGTCATAATGCCACCTTCCTCACAAGGTTGTCATTAGATCAAATGAGATCATATTTGTAAATCACTTACCAAAGTATGTGGTACATAGTAGGTGCTTAATAAATGTTTGTTCCCTTTACTTTCTATTCTAAATAGATATGTGACCTTGATATTAAAGTTCATACTAAAAAAAAAGTTAGAAGGCCATCAGATCATATCCCTCTCAGAGCTATGGGTAAAAGATATATTCTTAACCAAAGAAAGGATGATGAATACAACAGATAAAATAGATAATTTTGATTACATGAAATTGAAAAGCTTCTGTACAAACAAAATCAATGCACCTATGATAAGAAGAAAAGTCCTCAAATAAGGAGGAAACCCCCCCACAATTTGTATCCCCCTGATAAGGATTGATATTAAAGATTTATAAATAATTAATAGATATATGTATATCCATGTATATATTATATTATATATACATATATATGTAAGTATGTGAATACCAATTCATATGTATCTACATGTGTGTATGTTATACATATCCATATAAAAATATGTGGGTCCAAATCCTACCTTTCTTGTTTACTAACCTTTGTGTTCTTGGTCAAGCTGCTTAATTTCCCTGGACCTCAATGTTTTCATTTACAAAATAAAAGGAACGGATTATAAGACTTTTAAGGTCCCTTCCAATCTGAAATCCAATAGTATATCTATTTCCCTCTTGTTCCTGCTCCCCTGTCCTGTCTTATTGCTTCTAGTTTTCATGTCAGCCAAAAGAACCGGAGAATCTTGTTTTAGCCTCAGATTCATGAAAAAGGAGTTTTTATAAGATTTAGGAACTTAAAAGAGGAATGGATCTTAGAAGTCATCAAGTAGAATATTCTTATTTAAGAGTTGAAGAAATCAGCTTAGAGGTTTTTTTTTTCCTCTTCCCCTTTCCTCCTGGACTTTCCCCAAGATAAAAGATTTGTTTATTAGGAAGTACAGAGCAAAGATTTGAATTTAGCTCATCTGACTTCAGAGCTAGTTCTCTATCACGTCATGCTGCTTTTCTGATTCTGTTCTTCCTGATTTCACCCAAACCACTGTCTTAGGTATGGATGGTACTTCATTTCTGTGTCTTAGCTTCTCCTTCTGAAAATAACAAAAATGTTGTTGGTGCCCCTCTCAACTAACAAAAATGCTGCTAACTGGAATAAGAAAAAACATTTGAACAGGTCTTTGAAATGCTAAGGGTGAAGCATGGATTGATTTATGTTAGACTTCTAAAATTTGCATTTGAAAGTAGGTTACTTCTGATCTCAGAATTTACAATACAATGTCTCTAATAGAACTTTGAAAGTCTGGCTGACTAGCTCACATCCCAACCTGTCACCTTCATTTAACCCCTTTCTTCCTTCCTACTCTATATGCTGCATCAACATTCAGACTGATGTCAAGAAGCAGGCTTAAGCTTACCTAGCCTCTTCCAATTATTTGATTCACAAACCTCCCTCCCTCAACAGATACCTTACCTAGGCACAGGGGACAGCCAAGTGTTATTTTGGGCTAAGAAATCTGTTTTGTTTGTCTTTGGGAATTGGGTTAATAGATTACACCAGCAAAAGCCACTAATTACTTACAATTATTGGGTGACCCTACCTAGACTTGATTCACAAGTGTGGCTTTATGGTACCATTCTCATTTATTGCCCTACATAGATAGGTTCCTAACTGAAGGACATTTGTAAGATTCCACCCTTTTTTCCCCAGCAGAAGGACTTGAGGTTAGGGCAGATTTTACTCATGAATGGCTTTTGGCCCAGAGACAGAATATGGGCCAATTAAAATTGCTTTTTCTTTAAGAAACAAGAAGCAAGCAAACAAATGTAGCATATATTTTATTACTCAAACCCAATAGTGAAAATCCTAAGGCTTTGGATTCTCTAACCCTGAAAGATGAGCTCAGGAGTGGGGGAAAAAATTCATGTTTTATCATGAATCTAGGTGAGTCTCATCTAGCTCTGGCGTTTTATGCCTAAAGGGAGGCCTGCGTGTTTAAACCTGAACTGGCCAAATTTCATGCCACTTCCTCTCTATCACCCACTTCTTTCCCATGGGAAAAAGATAGCACTGAGAAGAACAATATAAGTTAAAATACAAGCAATCTGAGGAATGAATAAATAACCTGTGTTTCACAGAGTGACTATAGCCCTCCCCTCCGACCCAGAAGTATATGAGACATATATCATCAAAAATTCCTGTCCTTTCCCACATGAATAGCCCAAGTCTTAAATAAGTTTCCTATGGGTCAGTTATGCCAGTGAGTAATTAGGTGGTCCTCTCCCCTCAGCAGTCCAGAAACCACCACCTTGAATGTTTATGAGGCTGTCCAACCATTTTCCAGGGCCTCATAATTCATAAATATCAGGATGGGACTAGAACTCATGTCTCTCTTATCTTTAAGTTCAGCACATATTCCAATAAAACATCATTCAGTAATTAAGGGATAATTGAGGCATGCCAGTTTGGGAGTGGTAATATTTTATAAGCAGATCTTCAAATCACATGGTCTGGCATCCTTATATTACATAAAAATTTGGTATTTGTCTACCAGAGAGAGTAACATAAATTTGTTTAAACTCTTTCTGTATCAGACACAAAATAGACATAAATAGAAGGAACTCTGAGGCTAGGAAACTCCCTCTACCAATGCATGTGGGGACTTTCTTTTACAATTTATAATCTTACAGAATTGCCTAGAGCACTGAGGGGTTCAATGACTTCCTCTCTTTGGCTCACACAGCTAATATATGATAGAGGCAAAACTTGAACCCAGACCTTTGAGGCTTCAAGGAGAGGTTTCTATCTACTGTTCCACGCTGCTTTTATTGCTCAAATGATCATTACTTAGAAAATCGTTATTTCAGTTCTCCCAGGGCCCCAATAATTATTTCAATCTTTCTATCCCATCTTTAAAAAAAAAACCTAGAAAAAGAAGAAAAGATCAGTCAAGTGACTTGAAAACTTTTTCTTCCTCTTTCCACCAAAAGTAGGGAAAGGTGGGGCAGCCAATGGATGACTCACAGTTTTGGGATAAAATCCAGACAATATCCAGTGCTTTGGCATTTGGGGTGGGGAGGGACAGGGTAGGGTATTTTGTTGGAAGGCTCGACAGGCGTGGATGATGTCCCTTCTGAAAAGACAAAATCCACATTGAAAATGAAACTCAGATGCAGATGGGGAGTGTGAATCACCCTTCTAAAAAACCAAGTATGACCAAGCTAATTTTTAAAAAGCTCAAAGTCCTGTAGGGCTCTGACTGCAGCGTTAGTGGGAAAGGTCTCTCTTCAATGAACGATTCACTGTATAGTTTGGGAGGAGAATTCCTTACATGGGGAAAGAAAGAAACTCCAGAATCTCTTCTCGGTCCTGACTGAAAGCCTGGCAAGCAGTATGGTACCACAGAATGAGCAATACTTCTGGAGTCAGAGAGCATTGGTTCAAATCTGACCTCTGATGATTACAAGTCACTTAAGTTCTCTGGGCCTGAGTTTTCTTGTCTATAAAATGAGGATGTTGGACTAGATGGCCTTTGGCCATATTCTAGTTCTGTGATCCTCCCAGAGATTCAGTTTATCTGAATAAATCTTTTTTTTTTTAAATTTATGCTGAAATGGGATGCACAACAGTACTATTATGGAGAGGCATCTTGACCTCATCAAAGGGAGAAGTAGGACCAATGGATTAAAATGTAAAGAAGAGTAAAAAAGTTTCTGTTCAACTATCATAGTGTGACATGATATATATGGAAAGACTATTGGATTTGAAGTCAGGGTACTTGCCTTCAAATCCTAGCTCTGCTGTTCAGTAGCTATGCTATCTTGGGCATGTCATTTCTCCACTCTGAGTCTCAATTGCCTTATATGTAAATTGAAGGGGTTAAATCTGATTTCTAAGGCCCCTTCTAGTTCCAAATCTATGTTCCTATCAATTAGAGATACCTAATGATAGAATAGGCAGCTTGGTGGCTCAGTGGATAGAGCCCTGGGCCTGGAGTCAGAAAGATCTGAGTTCAAATCTGACCTTAGACACTTACTAGCTATTTCACTCTGGCCAAGTTACTTAACTTCTGTTTGCCTCAGTTCCTTATTTGTAAAATGAAATGGCAAACTATTCCAGTATCTTTACTAAGAAAATCAAATGGACAGTATGGTCATAAAGAATTGGACACAACTTAGCAACAATAATAGAATGGGCTGCCTCAGGAAGTAGTGAGGTTTTTGTCATTGGACTCAATCAATCAACTAATATTAGCAAGCATTTATTAAGCACCTCCTATATACTGGGTACTGTGCTAGACTCTTGGGTATACAAAAATGAAACCTTAGCAGTCCCTGCTTTCATGCAGCTTACATTCTAACAGGGAAGACAGCATGCACATATATTTTATCATTGTTGTTCAGTCATGTCCAACTTTTCATGACTCCATTTGGGGTTTTCTTGGCAAAGGTACTGGAGTGGTTTGCCATTTCCTTCTCCAGTTCATTTTACAGATGAAGAACTGAGGCAAACAGGGTTAAGTGACTTGTCCAGGGTCACACAGCTAGTAAGTATCTGAGGCCACATTTGAACTTGGGTCTTCCTGACTCCAGGACTGGCATTCTATCCACTGTGCCACCTAGCTGCCCCATGTACATTTATAGTTGTATACAAAACACAAATTAACCTTGAGAGGGCAAGGAGATAGGGCAGGAAGAACAGGTACATGTTAGCAGCATAGAAACTATCATCAGAGGGATATAGATACAGATATAGATATGTGTGTATGTGGGAAAAAAAACAGATGGTCATATAGCAAGAACAAGAGATGATGAATTAGCAATCTTCAGGTACTTTATATGCCTTACACATCCCTCTCCCCCCCATGACCCCATACACTGTGATCCAGTCACACTGGCTTCCTTTCAGTTGCCTGGACAGGACCCTCCATCTTCCTCCACCCACCTCCCAACTCTAGGCATTTTCACTGGCTCTCTGCCTTACCTAGAACTCTCCCTCTTTAATCTCCATTTCCTGGCTTCCCTGGTCTTCCAAAAGCCCCAACTAAAATCCCACCTTCTCTAGCAAGCCCTTCTTGATCCCTCTCAATTCTAGTGCCTTCACTTTTTTAAGTGTTTCCAATTCATCATGTTCGTGCCTTGTTTGTGAGTAGTTGTTTACAAGTTATCTCCCCTATTGACTGTGAACTCCTTGAGAGCAGGGACTCTTTCTTTGTATGACCCCATATGTGACACAGCGCGTGGCATGTACTAAATGGTTTCACTGAGGGACTACTGGAACGTCCTCAGACCACTGACTTGAATAACCATGGAAAGCAGCTTGGAGATCAGGAACGCCCTTATGTAGTATATAGCACATGAGCTGAGTCTCAAAACAAAACAAGGATTCTAAGAAGAAGAGGTGGGAAGGGAGGGCATGGCAGGCATCAGGGACAGCCAGTGAAAACATATAGAAGTGAAACATGGAGCATCCTCTGAGAAATAGCAAGAATGCCAATTTGGTGGGAATGTAGGGTGAGAGGAGGGAGAATAATGTGTAATAAGGCTAGAAAAGTAGGATGGGTCCAGGTTGTGAAGAGCTTTAAATACCAAATAACATTTGGATTTAATCCCAGAAGGGAGCTGCTGGAGTTGAGTAGGAGAGTGACAGACTTTCACTTCAGGAAAATCCCTTTAGTGGCTAGGTGGAGGATGGACTACAATGGAGACAGACCTGAACTTTGGGTGCTATATAAGGGACTATGATGTGGGAGGTTATATTGTACATGCCCTAAAGTCTCATGTCAATCATATGATTGAAGAAATCAAGTGAATTGAAGTGGGCCACTGCAATTTTCTACTATTATAGATTTAGTGTAAGCTTTAACATCTGTATCTGATTATCGATTGTAAACTCTCAACCTTGCCTTAGAGGAGTTAACCTTCACATATGGGATGAGTAAAGAATAATAAGAAATCTTATTCTCCTCCTACATTTAGGTTCCATCTTTGCGTTGCTACTGAAATATCAATTTACAAGATTAAAAAAAGATGTTTAGTAAAACCATTGAAATGTTCTCTATTTAACTGGTGATGTGGATTTTAACCTCTTTCATTTCCCTTTTAAAATTTGAAACTGAGTAAACAACCACAAAAACAAACATTTAAATGTGAAAAATCTTTTAAAAGATAGTATATGAAACTGAAACCATAAGCTGCATTATTCATAGTTAGTTAAACAGACAAAAAAAAGTGTATGTTAAGTTTTAAGATAGGATCCAAAATTCTCTGTTTGCTTACAAGTCTTTTTTTGCTCTCTTGCATGTTTTTTTTTCTTGGCGTTGGTGGATAAACAGACTGAAAAATGATGTTAATGAAAGTTGTACAGGAGTAGTGGTGAATGATGTCATTAGAGGACAATATAACCAGAATAAAATATGTACCAGTTATATACCAAGAGCAGTAGATGACCAATTGGCAAGCCACACAGTCCGTCGGAATCCATGCAATGTTTAAAGATACACTGGAGGGTTCCCTGCACATTGGATTGACCTCTTATGAAGGGCTTAGCCAAGGATGATAATGAAGGTGAAGGCCTGAATGAACTGCACTCACTATTGGAAGGAATAATCCCAGGGTGCTCATATTTCTGATTTTATCAGGAGACAGTTAAGTTCAAATAGTGGTTCCTACATGAATTAGCTGTGTAACCTTGAACAAGTCACCTAACCTCTCTGTGACTCAGTTTCCTCATTTATGAAAAGGGTACACCTGCCTATCTTACAGGATGGTTGTGAGGAAAGCATTTTATAAGCCTCTGAGTAATATACAAATATGTGTTCTTGTTATTATTATTTATTAAGCCAAGTTAACTTTTCTCCAGGTATCTTCACATTTAATACTGAAGGAATTGTGTAATCATTTACACAGATCTCTTAGAATAGACAAAATGATTGCATAGGGCTGCTGGAGCCTAGTCATTTAAACAGTTAAGTAGTGCAGAGTATAGAGCCCTGGGCCTGCTAGGAAACACCTCAGTTCAAATCCAGCCTCAGACACTGTGTGACCCAGGGCAAATAACTTACTCTCTGTATCCTCAACTATAAAATGGGGGCGATAACAGCACCTAACTCTCAAGGTTGTTATAAGGACTGTGAGACACTATTTGTAAGGTGCTTAGCACGATGCCTGTCACATTCATTTTTGTTGTCATTCAGTTGTGACTCTTCCTGACTCCCTGGACCATAGTGTCCATGGAGTTTTCTTGACAAAGATACTGAAGTGGTTTGCCATTTCCTTTTCCAGAGATATGTCACTTAGTAGGTGCCACATAAATGCTTATTCCCTTATTTACCTTGTATAAGGACCTAGACTTTGAGATACTGACAACTTTGCTATTTATTTATATTTTTATTACTTAATTAATTATTTATTTTTATTTATTCAATTTGAATTCTCACTCTCAGACTGTTTTTCTCCATGTTTATTCAAATAAAACTTGGTTCATTGATTTCTTAAAATTAGTATGCCACCCATACTAATGGGTGAAGAAAATCAGAAGTTTATGGAGAGATGGTCTAGCCAAATACTTTTCCTTTTGGTTCAGATTTGCAGCAAAGTGTCTGTGTGTGTGTGTGTTTCATAAAAGCACTAGATTGCATAGATGTAAATTCTACTTGATTCAATCATTTCTCCCTCATGATCTGTGACCTCCTATCAAAATGGACCATTTCTCTTAGCCTCTTTTAGTTCGAAACTTTGCAAGCTAGGATCTCATCTACTCTGCATGGATAGCCCAAAGTCTATACAGCTTATTCTAGGATTATCAATGCTGCCCTGGTATTGTCTTTGGGAACCTTGCCCAAAGTCTTGAGCTAATCCCTGCTGAGTTCTGGTATGTCACTCTTGGTAATTGCATTTTATTTATTTTCAGTGGGAGCATAGGTCACATGTATGAAAATACGGCCTGCTAGAAAGTTTACTGTTTTAGGAATTCAGAGGCACTGATCCTCTTGTCCACTTTATCCTGAATTGTAATATTCCTAGCCAGATTCTCAGGACCACAGACCTCCCTCTTTCTATGAAATTGAGATACCAAGTCTGTATTTATATACAAAAAGTGATTTGTAAACAGTTAATCAACAGACACTTAGTGAACACCTACTATGTGTCAGGCACTCTGCCAAGTGCTGGGAATACAAAGACAAAAATTAAACAGCCTCTCCCCGCCCCCCCCCATCCTCGAGGATTTTACATTGTGTTGGGGGTGGTGGGTAAATACATAAAAAATAATCATAATATAAATACAAGGTAACTTCTTTTTTCCAAGGGCAGGGGGAATAAGGAAGGGGAAGTACTAGCTGTTGGCATTATCAGGAAATGCCTCAAGTTGCTGTTTGAGCTGAGCTTTCAAAGAAAGTAGAGATACTAAGAGGCTGATACTGATAAGACACTATGAAAGAAGTACATTCAAAGGACAAGAGACAGTCTGTACAAAGGCATGGAGACATCAGATATTACGTCATGGGTGAAGAAGAGAGAGAGAAGCCTGGGCTGCACCAAAGAGTGTTTGAAGAAGACCAATAAACAGTAAACATGGAAGGGAGTGGGACAAACACCAAACTGAGGAATACTTGATCCTACAAGTACTGGGAACCTCTAGGATTTATTGAGCATAGGAGTATCATGGTCAAATTTAAGCTCAAGCAACGTCACTTTGCCAGTTTAGTTGACAATGGATTGGAGAGGTTTGAGATGGGACAGTCTGGAGGCTGGGAAATCAATTGGGAAACTATTGTAATAGTCCAATAACTGTCTCAATTCCATTATATCAAAGTGGCAGGCTGGATTTGGAATCAGAAAAATGAAGTTGGAACTATAGCCCTGACAATTCCTAACTTTGAGACCTTTGGAAAAGTTGTTGAACCTCTCTGTTATTTTGTTTTTTCATCTGTAAAATTAGAGGATTAGACTAGGTATTCTTCAGGGTCCCTTCTAGAAACTAAATTTTTTTTCTATAAAAGCATATATTTTTGTTTCCAAAAAACCTATCTGCTTGAATTGTCTTTCCTCACTTCCCCACAAAATGTTTCTAAGTGGTGTGCATTGGATTGTAAGACATCCCTTTACTCAGTCTAAAAACTGTGAATTGGACTAAGATCAATACAGTCAACTATGAGCTGTGTTGAAAGTGTTAGGTATCATAATCAATCTGGAACACTTTCCCTCACTCCCTCATTGCCTCATTCCCTGCTAGTAACAACTCTGTGAGGAAGAGAGACCTAAGCTTATTTATTCCCTTTTTTATAGTTGAAGATATTGAGACAGAGAATGATTGTGTGATTTCCCCGCTTTCATACAGGGAGGTAATTGGAGAGGCATTGGGTCCTAGCACCCGTCTTTGTGACCTTGAAGAAAACATTTCACCTATTTAGGCCACAGTTTTCCTCACTTATAAAATAAGGAGATTGGATTACATCACCCTTAAGGTCCCATTCAGCTTTGGATCTAGAGATTCTATGACCCAGATTTTCTCAATTTGTATCAAAGTGCTCATTCCACTCGGCCATAGGACAGGGACAGTATTTTGGGTATCTTATACAGACTATGGCTATACAGGTGTTTGGGTGCATTGGGAAGGCAAGATTTTACATATTGGCACTGCTAACCTTGCATACTAGCCAATATAGAAGCAAACAGATTTCAGAATCAATCACTGACCTTCATGACTGACCCAACTCTGATAATGTGTATCCACACAGGTCAAATGTTCAGGCAAAAAGGTGACCATGGCCACCATCCAAGCCTCTGTAATGTGCACCTTGCCAGCTTAGCTAGCTAAATCTCTCTGGGAGATGACAGTTTGCCTCATGGACTGCAGAGTATAGACATTCTCAGAGCTTGAAATAAGCATACATTTTATTCAATAGGAGCTAAAAATATTCCCTTGTCCCCTTAATTTTCAGACTAAACTGTTCATTTGAGTTTGGCTGGAAGAACAGTATCTTCCAGCCCGACTTTAACATCACAGCCCCAAAATAGGAAGAAAAAGTTGGGGTTCTGCAGATTCTGTTCCTAATTTTGCTAGATTGTATTTAAGATACTGGTCTCTTGACCGGAGAAAGCCAACGGTAATGATGACCACAATTCATGCTCTGTCTCAGTCATTGACTTCCCTTTCAGGAGACAGTTCCTTCTATTCTTCTCATATAGAGAGGGTTGCTCTGTACTTAATTACACAGATGTGGATATGCAGCACTTTCATGTAATAGTACATTGTTCTGCTTTTTTTTCCTCTCTTTCTTGACATTTATTGTGATTTTTACTTAAAATAGTCTACATATTTCCTCCTTATAACCACAGAATTATAAGGTTATCTTATAATCCAAGTACCTCATTTTAAATGGAGGAAACTGAGACTCAGAAGGACTAAATGACTTGTCCCAGGTCATATATTTCATAAGCAACCGAGGTGAGATTAGAATCCAGGTTTTCTGACTTCCTGTCCAGTACTCTTTCTACGGAATCACCCTAAACTCCTTTGGGGGCTGGGGAAGCCACCTACATATTTAGAAATGATAGATGAATGAAAGATAGCAACAAAATTTAAAAGAAAAATAAAAATAGTGGGTCTATCCAATCGAGTTAGATGATTTCTTTTGAGCTGATGCTCAATTGCTAATGTCTACTTTTATTCAAAATTGGGTCTTGGCACTTCTTTATAGCAATTAGATCATTTTATTTTCATTTGATAATATTGTCCAAATATAGTAAAATTATCCTGGCAGCTTTTTTGAACCACTAAAAAAAACCCCACTATTTGTGAACAATGTCTGTATCACCACATTCTAAAAAGATTTAAGAGCTTATACTTGGTCTGCCGAGATAACAACTGAGAATTTTATGGCTAGGATGAGAACTCATGGAAACATCTTTCCTCCCTTGTTGCTTACTGAATTTCTGGTGCTGACAGATTGCCCTTTTGGTAATTTGCATTTCTCTTTATTTATGCAAGTCAGTACCCACCAGCACATCTTGGAATTCACTACACACACACACACATACACACACATCCATCCATACGTACATGGGTACATATACATATACAAGCAAGTATATATGTATGTATGTGTGTGTATATAACTGCCCACTAAATATTTTGTATAAATCCCAAGTATTATAATATATATTTAATATGTTATATACATGACATATATTATATGTTTAATATATACAATTATAAATATATTATCTTAATATCAGTTGTTATTGGAAACAAAGTCAATAGTACTATTAGAGATGTTTATATGGCTAAGAAAATAAGCAGTTCATCTCAAAGAAATTAAGTTAAATCTATTGAGAAATCAGGTAGCATAACTAGAAACAGTTTCATAAACATCCTTTCCCCTTTGGTATAAAGAACCTTTTCTTGCCCAGAAACACTGCCTGCCTGGGGAGGAGCCTAATCGTGAGTCCTTCATTTTCAACTATGGGCTGGCCCAAGAAAAAGACAATAGGCCCTATGTGCAATGGGGAACAAGGCTGGACAAGAAAAGCAGACCTTTCAGTCATTTCCAATTTGTTGCAATTAAAGTCGAAGTTTCATCTTCATGCCCTTCTGCTCTCCCTCTCTGTTCCAGATTAGTGAGCATGATAATGGCTAAAACTTGGGCAACAGAAGGGAGCAGGAGCTAAACGTAGCTATAATAGACTAGCATTTAAAGGATGTTTTATGGTTACAAAACACTTTATATAAATTATTTCATTTTTTTCCCCTCACAACATCTCTATGAGGACAACAGCTTTCAACTTCTAGTTCTTTGCACAGTCCCTGACACATAGTCACTATTTAATAAATTACTTGTTGATTAGTCAGTAAACTGAGGATCTAAGTATCTTGCCTCAGGTCATACAATAAGTGACAAGAAGCATAGTGTAGACTTGAATTCCTAAGTCCAGGAAATTACATTAGCTCTTTACTCAAGGACCCGGATGATCCACACTGAATAATGTCTCTAAATAATCAAGACTTATTGTAGACAGTGGAGGACCAAAATGACCCCTTCTTGGAAAATAGTAATTTCTAGAAGCAGCTCAGAGTGTTCATTCAGCCTATAAAAATAAAAGTGGATAATAGTTATAAGTCCACACATATAAACCAAATTTTTCTAATAGTAATACTCAACTCAACCAGAGTGACTTTCATGTAGAGATCATCGAGTACCTGAGCAAGGATCTTCCTGGTCCTAAAGACTGTATCTTTATTATTATTATTATTATTAATTATTCTTCTGAGAGAGATGATATAATCTTTACTCTAAATAAAGTCTCTTGAATCATCATTATAAAGGGAAGAACAATGCTGTAAAACTTGGAATTTCCATATTGTATTTTGTCCAAAGTGCCTTTTAAAAATTGAGTCATATTATACTAAGTGATTCCCTGTCTTCCTCCCTTCTCTTCTCCCAAGATCTTCAGGCATGGTCCTTCTTGCCTTGTAAAGATCTTTTCTACTTCCTTTGTGATACATTCCCATACCAGAGGGGATTTAATTTTCCTAGTAATTTTCCTAGGCTAAGAGATTGCAGCTTGATCCAGCAAAGGTTGCTGATATTAGTGGGGAAGGAAGCAAAAGTCAGAAGATATCAGAGGGTTGGGATATGAGAAAGAAGAACCAGAGTATTTCGTGATATTTCTCAAGTCAGTGAGTCAACTTGGCAAACAAGTTTCCATCTGTTATTTTGCAATATAATTTAGGATTATATCACTGGGATTGGCATGAGGATTCCCTCTTCCCTTTCAAGATGAAAACCAGAAAGTTGAACTTCATGTCTCCTACATTAGTATGCACAGTAGCCATTCAATTGATATTTGTGAATGAGAAAATAAATGAAATGAATTAATGCTTTTATTGCATGTTCACTCTTTGTTTGTTTGTATGTTTTAGTACTTCTTCTTCCTACCTGTTAGATCTCTTCTGATAAGCGTAGAATATGCTCCTTGGGAAGAAAAGTTCAAAGCAAATAGGTGAGGAATACCTGGCTATAGAAACCTGCCACTAAAGAGGACCTAGGGTTCAAAATGAGTACCAATGGCTTGCTAAGTCAGTGTGCACTATTGCAGTATAGAGCAGAAGACTATAATGACTTCCATTATACACGTTGTTTCCACAGTTTTTGTGTACTTCTAAGCTAGTAAAACTGTATTAAGACTTTTGAGGCACCCTGCACTAAACATTGAGTGAGCTAAATCAGAATTCTGATGTGATCATAATTAATACTTCTTTACCATTGCTTGACCAGTGGGATTAACGTGTTATTCTCCCCTTAAAGCAAGTATAAATATGGTTAGAGAGAACAAAATTTGAGTGAGGGGTTAGGAAAGGTAGGGTTTACTTGTCCCTTAGCATGTTGTTGGACTCAGCTATTTATTCCTTTAGAAAAGAGCTACGTCTAAATTTATCCCATGTGGCTAATATCGATCTTATTGACCTTGATTTGTCTTCCTTCAGCAAAGGCAAGCAAAGCATACTCTTGGGCAAAGAGGAGATAAGGCACTCCTTCCATCCATACTGGGGCCAGAACTGACTGACTCTAACAGGGGTGCTTCAACCTGAATCTTCAGGGAATAGCTATTGACAGTATCACATATATGTATATGTAGGAGTGGCTATGGATACTGAGGCAAAGATTAAACTTTGCCTTTCCTGAACTAGACCTTTCCCTGCTAGGCTGGCTTAGTGGGGTGGGGAAGGGGGTGGAGGGG
>NW_020954619.1:429638-455538 GCF_900497805.2 Vombatus ursinus
TGTGTGTGTGTGTGTGTGTGTGTGTGTGTGTGTGTGTGTGTGTGTAGCAGTGACTGAGGAAGCAGGCAGGGATCTTTATCAATTAAATGGCTAATTATAGGGCAACAGGGGAATTCCTGTAGCAGCTGCCCTATCTTTTGCTCTCACACAACTCTGAGGATCCTAAATCCACTACACAGCTTTAACGTTTGAGTTGAAATCATAAGTTTTAAGCCCAAAGAAAATCAAACCCAGGAGAATTTTTTCCCTTGCCAGGGTGTTTGTTTGACGAACAACCTGTTTCCCCAAGACTTAATACACTGGATTCTGACAGCTTTGCAAACTGCCTACTTAATCCAATTTAGTTTAAAATCCATAAACAGCTTGGGACAGTGTTTGGAACTCAGACATTCCCACGGCCCAATTCCTATTTAGAGATTTATTTCTCTATTTAAAGTTCATGGAGGGAACGAATGATAAAGCTCTCAACGTTAATTGAGAACATGAGATATGCAAAAGAAATGCTTCCCCAAAAGGTTGTAATCATGACTATCCGTGTTATCGAGTCCCAAGATCTCAGGGCAGCTTCTTTTCCCCTCCCCCTGCCCCACTCTCCCTACTTGGGCTACAGTGGTTGTTGTGAACCAAAAGGCTGCCTTATACTATTATGGGTTAGCAAAAGTCCCTCCAGTGAGTATGAATTTTAAGTTCTTTACCCAAAAAAAGCCCTATTCAGATAGCAGCATGCCAGTTCAGTTTCTCATGCAGATGGGAAAGAAAATGAAGCCAAAATAAAGTAAACAGTGTCTCTGGGTTACATTTTTTTTCCCCCTTCAGTGCAGCTTTTCCACAGGACTTAGCCAGGGACAAAGAGACGCCGAGTAGCTCCACTTGGGAACAACAAAATCATGAAGGCAACAGGAGTCACACAACTGTTCTCTACAGGAAGCCCCCGTCTCCGGTGAGGAATAAGAAACACAACAGCCACAGGATGCGCCTTGGGTCAAGGGGACGTGAAACACCAGCTGCCTCTTGGTCCTCCTTTGTGTTCAGAGTGGATGAGCCTGTGCCTTTTAGATCCCATCTCTACAGCTGGGGGCTGAGATAGGAGCTCCCAAAGCGTGAGCAGAGGCAGCAGCCACTGGGCTGGCCCTCATTCCTTGCCGAGAGAAAGCTGGGAGCCACGATGGGTTCAACCTTGCTCCCGCTGATCCTGCTGCTGCTCTCCCAGATGCTGTTCGGCCCTAAGTCCTGGGCCGGGGCCAGCATTGAGAAGGAGGAGGAGGCAGCTGCTGTGTGCGCTGGGACTGCCTGCTACACCGCCCACTGGGGCAAGCTCAGTGCTGCTGAGGCCCAGCTGGGCTGCAAGACCAACGGGGGAAACCTGGCCACGGTGAAGAGTGAAGAAGAGGCCCAGCATATCCTAGAAGCCCTGGCCCAGCTGCCTGAGAGCGAGGCCCCAGCCCGGATGGTCAGATTCTGGATTGGGCTGCAACGGGAAAAGGGCAAGTGTATGGACCCCGATGACTCACTGAGGGGCTTCAGCTGGCTGGGAGGCGCTGAGAACACATCCTACTCCAACTGGTACAAGGACCCCACCAGCACGTGCCTCTCCAAACGTTGTGCCTCTCTTCTTGTGGATCTTTCTTCATCCTCTCTCGCTGCTGCCCACTCGATCCCCAAGTGGTCAGAAAGTCCATGCGGCACACTGGGTTTTCCAGGCAGGAACACTGAGGGCTACGTGTGCAAGTTCAGTTTCAAAGGTATGTGCCACCCTGTGGCTCTTGGGGGGCCAGGGGAGGTGACCTACAGGACACCCTTTAGGGCCACTAGCACCTCCCTGGCTGCTGTGCCTTTTGCCTCAGTAGCCAATGTGAACTGTGGGTACGAAGGTGAAAAAAGAAGTCACTACCTCGTGTGCAAGGAACGAAGCCCCAACCTGTTTGACTGGGGCACCCCAGGCCCTTTCTGTGCCTCCCCAAATCATGGCTGTGCCTTCAACAATGGTGGCTGCCAACAGGAGTGCTTAGAAGGGGGGGATGGTTCATTCCTCTGCGGCTGCCGTCCAGGATACCGTCTTCTAGATGATCTGGTGTCCTGTATCCCCCGAGACCCATGTCATCCCAACCCATGCAGGGGGAAGGCAAAGTGCAGTCCTGGAGGTCCTGGACAGCACTATGAGTGTCAATGTCCTGCAGGCTTCCAGCCCACTCCAAATAGGCTGGATTGTGATGATGTGGATGAGTGCAGCAGATCCCCATGCGCCCACAATTGCGTCAACACTCCTGGTAGCTTCCATTGCACCTGCCAACCAGGTTATGAGCCCCATGGCCATAATGGAATGAAATGCTGGGATATGGATGAATGTGCTGGTGACGGCTCCCCCTGCGCACAGCTTTGTATCAACACTGAAGGCTCTTTTCAATGTGCCTGCCAAAAGGGCTACGAGACTGCTGGGGAAGATGGGACCCAGTGCCAGGATGTGGATGAATGTGCTGAGGAGGGAAACCCCTGTGAAAGCCTCTGCTACAATGGGCCAGGTTCTTTCCTGTGCGGCTGCCGACCAGGATGGACTTTAGCACCCAATGGTGTCTCCTGCATTGCCAACCACACTGTATCAGGTCTTCCAGATGGCAGTCACCAAGAGAAGGATGAGAAGGAAGGAGAGAAGATGAATGAAATGGAGAATGAGAGAGAGGAAAAGGAGAAAGAAAAAGACAACAGTGGCTCTTCTCCCTCAGTTTTGGACTCAACCAAGAGACCTGAGGTCACCCTAGGAGCTAGCGTCCCCTATAATGTGGCACCTACGATGGGGGGACCTTCCCAGCAGACTAATCCTCCCATCACTCAAGAACCTTCCAGGCCTCCAATATTAAGTAGGAAACCAAGAATTCAGGTGATCTCCAGCATCATCCACCCCACAGTGATCGCCACCGATGGAGGATCTCAGAAAGGAGAATCCTTGGCCAATGGAAGTGATGACACTGATGATCAGAAATTGCTCCTGTTTTATATTTTGGGGACAGTAGCAGCCATCTTGCTTCTTCTGGTTATGGCCCTGGGGTTAGTGTTCTATTGCAAGAAGAAAGCAAAAAGGGCAGAGAAGAAGTCCCCTCAGAATGCAGCGGACTGCTACTCCTGGGTCCCTGAGCAGGCTGAGACCAGGGAGGTAGAAAATGAGCACAGGTAAACCCTGGCAACCTGTAGGGAGGAGATGGAGGCAAGGGAAGCCAGTAAGGGGGAGGTGGGAGGGAAATGTTCTTGTTAAGAGGCTATGAACCCCAACAGAGATCAAACTGAAGTCAGGAGACAAAGCTACCACAATCAAGGAACAATCTGTCAGAACAGTACTTTAAATTAAACTGCTAGAGACACAAGGGTATCATGGGTATTTTGATACGTGTGTATACATGTAAAGAATATATAAATGTATATACATAGCTCTTTGGGTATATGTCCACACACATAATAAGAATGAATTCCAATATCTATACTTGTATAATGGATTATGGGCATTGAGAACATTTGCCAAGACAATCTATGTTTCAGTCTATTGTCATCATTAACTTTAAGTGGCATTTAAAAATAATATATAAGTATATACATATATGTACATATATGTGTATATGCAAATATATATACACACATGCATATATATATATACATATATATATATATACATATACATATATATATATTGGCATGCTTCTCAAGTTTGGAACTGGAATTGAAGCAAACAATGGTAAACCTGTGCTCTGGGGACATTCTTTTTTTCATGTCATTTCTCTTCTTTTTAAAGCAGATGGTTTGGACTTACATCTATTTCCTATGAGTGAGCAGCATACCTAGTACCTTTAAAACCTAGGGATAAGGTTGGTGGGGAACTGGATTCTGGTACTATGGTTACATAAATGTTTCACGAATATCAACAATGAGCATCCACTGTCCCTTTTCATGTTCTGTTGGGGCTTAATTGATGTTTTTTTTCCAACCAGCATTTTTTGAAGTTGTTCATGATAGGAAAAAAAAAAGGAAGAGGCTGGGCTAGGAGAAATTATATGTTAAAAAAATTCTCTTTTAATCTTTTCATTTCTTTTTAGTAGGCTATTAGAGAAAAACCATTTGGATGACAACCATGAATTCTTTTTATAACAATGGAAATAGTCTTTCAGGTCAGATAGTTGGTATTGAAGAGTGCACTTAATTAACACTGCATATGTTACCAAATAAATGTCTTTTTTCGTGCTTGTTTTCCACGGGTTGCATATTGAAAAAACTCACTGGGATGGGCATATATAAAGTAAATTCTCTTAATAGCTAAGTCTTTAGAAGTTAGGATTCTTCTTTCCCAAGTTGTTGGCTTTAAAGCTATTCAGAAGCCTATGATTTGGGGGAGAATAACAGAAATTATTTTAAGTGAATTAAAGGTGCTATTTTTTTTTAATGTTTAACCCAAAGGTTTAAAGAAAGGCAAATAAAAAGATTCAATTAAGTAATCCAGATCTGGCTAGCTAGCTACCATGTCAGATACAGTCCCTATATCTCCAGAAAACACTGAGGCCATTTGGCAGCAGGACAAGGTCACAATTCATTAGGCTTGAACTTTATTACAGTGTTCAGTTATAGGATGAATTCAGCCAGAGGACCCATATATTGGTGAATGTGTCTTGGCAGTAGGGTTAAAGTGTCAGGAGTCCTTCATGAACATGCTCTCAAAGGGATCAAAGAAACCACTCCTTTTTGCTTGAACTCTGACTATAGCTGCCCAGATAAGTGATTCACCTGGGTGAAGAGCATTCCTTTCATACTTTATTTTTTTTTTCTCTTTCTCTTGAGCCTGAGGCCAATTTGGTTACTGAATTTAAATAATGTGTGTATGCCTGTGTGTATGTAGGGTGGGTGGGTGGATGTCAACTTCATATCTGGGACAAGAATTTATTTTGGGAAATGAGATAGGTCCCCAGGGGTTTTTCTCAAAAGTGGATGAAAGAAATGTTGGTTTCAGGTGACTGAGGGTAAAATGAACTTTCTTTCTGAAATGCTTGACTGTAAGAATGAAAACTTACATTACTGTCTTCCAGTTGCAATAACTGTATTAGATGATTTTGCTCAACTCTTTATACGGTGAAAATTTATGGGACAGAAAGTGTTCATTAGGAACTTATGAATGTATCAAAACAAAACATACTTAAAAAGTGGGTAGAAGAATGGAGAGATAACATGGTGCAAAGGAAAGGGCACACAGTTTGAGAATCAGGGAACATGAGTTTGAGTCTCAGCTCAGCTACCTACCATTTGTGTGTCTGTAAAATAAGGGTGTTGGACTAGATGAGCTCTGGGATTCATTCAGGCTCTAAATCTATGACTATGAACTTCTTTGCTACAGGTTCTCAGAAGACAAACTGGCCAGTAGCCCTGACTTAAGTGAACTATCTACAACTCATTTCTTCACCATTTCCTATCATATCTTCCATATCTGGACAGTGAGATACATAATAACTTTGTATCATAAACACATGCAGTTGATAGGAAATCATAATACCTTTGAAGAAACTGATAGCAAGATTTCAGTTTACCACTAATGAAAACATACTAATTAGTAATAGATCAAAGGTGAAAAAAAAAAAAACCACCTTCTATGGAGATATAAGAAGACAAACAAAAACCTAAAGCTTGCCTTGCTTTCTTAGCAGGTGACTATTTTCTCCAATTTTCTGTCACTATTATATAGCCAATGGAATACATTATTAGTCTTTAATTTCATAATCCCTTCATGTAACCTTGCTCAGTTGATTCCATAAGGTAGTATAAGTGATAGTATATATAGGAAATATTGAAAGTACTTTGAAATTTGTTATAAAAATAAAACAAACATATTAATTGTCATTTGTGGTGGACATTGTAGTCAGGAAGTGTTGAACAATAATGAAGTGTGGAATCAGTTGGAGGTGTAGGGTGGAGGCTCCGGCTAATCTAATGGCATAGTAGGGTTTCCTAAAGAAATTTTTGCTGCATTTCAATCTTTTAATTAAGTCGTTAATTTTGTCAATTAAAAAGACAGACATTCTGATGAAAAGCAATATCTGAAAAAATAGCTTATAAAAGAAAGCTGTCTCAAAGCAGATACAATTTATAACCATGACATTTTAAAATGAAGCAGCTGAAAAGGCTTTTTTCCATATGCCATTAGAATGTACAGAGACTTTTGCTTCTTAATGATTGCCTGCATTTTTTCTAGGCTGCATGAATATTTGTTGATATCCCTAATTATTAGGAGGAGTCATCTGAGCAATTGAAAGAGATATAATGTGTTGCCTGGGGTACCTTGGTGCCTTAGGGGAATGAATGACACTCTCTAAGACATTTCAAAGTTGTTCTCCTGCTTCTAGGAATAATATGTCTTAGCATCTCTTCACAACTTGCCCAAGAGGACTGCCTATCTTAAAGGTCAGAAACAGTCCCAAGAATCCTTGGATAGTCCATAACAAGTCAAATAAAGGGAGCTGAAAATAAAATTACATGTAGTATATTATAATGTTGATGTAAATTCCTATTTTTATTTTTCAAGAAGGAAAACTGAGGGAAAGGATAAGAAAGGAAGATTAATTTTATTTAGTGCTTCCAAAGGTAACTTGGGATGGTTTGGAGGCCACTGAGATTTCTGTTAATTTTCAGATAGGGTGGTCCAACTCCTCCAGGTTGTTGCCAGTATTTTTATTTATGTATTTATTTTTTTGGTGAGGCAACTGGGGTTAAGTGACTTGCCTAAGGTCATACAGCTAATACATGTCGAGTGTCTGGTCTGAGATTGGATTTGAACTCAGGTCCCATTGACTCCAGGGCCGGTGCTCTGTCCCCTGCACCACCTAGCTGGCCCCTGTTGCCAGTATTTTATAACTGGACTTGACAGTTGCCATAGCTATGTGGTACAATCAAATTGGCCATGGTAAAAAAGATTTTTGTCATCGATACAAAATTAATAGCTTGATAATTCAACTATTCAAAGCACTGAAATAGATGGACCAATTGCACTAGTGTCCAGATTCTGTACTCATGTTAGAAGGAACATTCAATTCAATAATTGTTTTTGCGTCACTCCAAACTCTTAATTTAAATCATATGGAAATAATAACATTCATTATACAATGAAGGAAGATTTTTCACTGAGAGTCCTATCACAATTAGTGCCTTTGATTAAGCTCCTAGAAGGTTTTGAATTTGCTGTAATGAGTTATATACTCAATTGTTATTACACACTATAATATATTCATTATTGTAAAATAATGGAATATAATACAGGACCCCCTATTTTCTGATCTTCAGGACGGTGGTTAGCCTAGCACAAACATACAGAAGGAAGCCTAAAGGTTTCTATGAGGTAAATCTAATGGTAAATCTATTTCTATTACTTGGCTAAAGAGGGACCATTGGTTTGCCCAGTAGAGTTAAAAGGAAGGGAACTAAGCAGGTAAACAGACTGCCTGGAACTCCATACATGGCTATATCCACTAGGCTTCCCTTTGAGTATTTAATAATTTCAATCTCAATGCAGGTGTCCTTCACCACGAAGTAAGTATTGGACTAACAGCCCAGAGCCTAGAAGAAATCAAGCAATTAAAAATTATGCCATGAACCTAAAATTGACTTAGTTCCTTCTACTCCTCCATTCTTTATCCATTTTCTTGGTTTCATAACAATCTGTATTTGTGTGGGAAAGCAGTGAAGTGGGGGAGGGAGATACTCTGAGACATTAACTGGCCCTGAGCAAACATATCAAAGTCTGGTATAACCATCAATCTATATTACTTTATGATTTCAAGTGATTTCAATTTAAGAAACATTTGTGAGGTGCCTACTTTGTGTAGGGCACTGGCTGTGAAAAATGAGTGGACAGACCATGGTGAACAAAGTTTTTTAGTTCTATCAAACTCCAAAGTTATTTCTGCTCTATGAACTAACACATTTTATAATCTTATTAAGTAATATTGGGTATGTTAAGGATAGATACTTGTGTCTTCTAAGCCTGATGATCCAGGGAATAGAAGGAAGAAGAGCAGAGTTGGGGAAATGACACTAGGATAGACACCAGTGAAAGGGTATATCTTGCTGACTATACAGATTTGGGGTGGAAAACTGTTGGAGGGGTTTGTGTCTATAGCTGAATCTAGTACTGCTCTGTGGCAATAAAGCAGATAATTTAAGAGGAGCAATTTTTTGCATACAGAAATATATGCCATTAATGACTACTTTAGTTTCATGTGAAAATTCTTAACTCCCCCCTACCCCATTCCTCATTTCTCCCCTTCCCCTTGGGGAGTGGGAGGGGTGGTGGAAGTTAAAAAAGCAAAAAAAAATATCTCTCATGGGCTTAGGAATGAAGGAGAACTAAGAGCAGGATAATTATATGAAGTGTCAGTTATGTTTTCTGTCATTATTATAGACTAGCAAAATGCTTTGTGGTTTCTTTTTAATTATTCTTTATAGCTCCTATATGCCCTAGTTCAACCAAATGATTTAAAGGCAAAATGGAGCCATATCTGGTTCTTGGCTTCAGTTTATCAAAGATTCAGTCATCTCAGTCTTAATTCCATGATGTTGCATGTAGTGTGTGTGTGTGTGTGTGTGTGTGTGTGTGTGTGTGTGTGTGTATTTTATTCTAACTGCAGTAAGTGGATGATTTAAGTAATTCTGATTTCAGGCAGGGAAATGTACTAAATGACCTCTCAAAGTGAATTCTAGCCCCAAGATTCTGTGATTCTCTACAGGGTTATTGTTATGTAAAAAAAGAAAGGGGGGTGTAAATATTAATAATTTTAACATCTACTTCTGATTAATTAAGCATGAAATGTTTACTTTGGAACAAAAATGAAGCACCTATGTGAGTAGAGGTTATGCCCTTTCGTTGTGAGTACATTGTAAGCCCTTGGAGGGCAGGGATTTTGATAATGTTCATTTTTGTACTCCCAGTGCTTATCACAGTACCTTATATCTATTGGGCTCTTCACAAACATTGGCTGAATTGGTTGGGTTAGTATTCACCTTTTTCCCCTTAATGCAAATGTACAGTTGGCTGTGCTATTCAAATATCCTCTCCCTGCTACTAATACAATCTTATTAGTAAGAAACCTCAATGTTTTATTATATAAGAGCTTTTAAAAAGGAATATGGGTGTTATTATTAGGTACTTATGATCTCAGTATGCACATGGATATTTCATAATAATAGCTCAGAGACTGAAATTGGATAAAAACATCTGTGCAATTCCAAAGAAACATAATGGCCCCTTTAGCACATGTAGGAAAACCTTTTCCTATTTTTTTTCTTTCTTTGGTTTTCCATTGTATAATGAAGAAAACAGGAAAGCACTACTGTCTAGTGGCTGTAAATGTTTTTTAATAGGCTGTACTTATTTCCTTCACTTTTCACAGTGAAAGAAATGGTGCCTTCAACCTAAGAATCTGAAAAAAAAAGAGAAGCACCATGAACACTCTTCCTTCTGGCTCCAAGCCCAAATTCTTGAAACATGGAAATCTTTTAGAGTTTATTTCAATCAGGATCTGTCAATTTAGTAATAGTAAAAACACGCAGTTTTCACTTGAGGACAAGGTAGCCATTTTCACACAACATTTCATAAGATTCCTGATTTTTGTCATCTATTAAATTTTTTTTTCTGTAATAAATTTTATTTTGGTCTCTGTTGTATATATAGGGCACAGCATTCCTTTCTAGCTTTGTTAATCTTATCTGCCAGGCAAGGAGGATTTCCTTCACTTACCTCAGCAGATTTTACTCCTTGATTTCCCTTTTCTAATTTTTTTTGTGCCATTTTGACTTAATCTTGAACAAAAGACACAAAACATCTTGGTTCAGCTCTGTCTGAAATCATTAAGAATGGAAATAATTAAACCAAAGTTTTTTTAAAATATATATTTAGAATATGTATGTCTGTCTTAGTATCCAAGGGTCATATGCAGGGTTTTTTCTCTGTGTTAAGGGGAAATCTATGCATAAATACTTCACCAGCTGTGATTTAAAAAAAATACTTGAATCATGTGCAATTCAGCAGAGGCGATACCAATCCAGTAAAGTCATGTATCATCTTTTCTAGCTTTTAATAAACATCAGCTTTTTTTTTCTTGTATTGCAAATGTAAAGTTGGCCATGTGTTCTGTTGCCAACATATACTAATAAAATTGGAAATAAATGTGCTGTGGGCTTGATTTAATATATTTGAAAGGACTATCGAAATATATTGCAAAGTTAAGATTTATGTTAAAACCAAAAGCATTGCTAGTTATTGTATATTTTATGATAAAGATGGTTCCAAAGCTGCTATTCCCAAGCAACATCCTGTACCTATGTCTTTGACTAAGGGTACTGTTTATATTTCACTGTTATACATATACATACGCACTTATGAATTGATCTTTAAACCAATGTCAGAAATGAATGGAGAGAAGAAAAATCATGATTATATGCCATACTTAGAAAATCTTAGGGAATCAGAAAAGAAACTAATTGAAATAATTGATAGCTTCAACAAAGAAACAGGAAACAAAATAAATCTACTAAAGTCAACAACATTTATATATAGCAATAACAAAATCCAGATGAGAATAATAAAAAGGGAAGTCCCATTCAACAGACCTACAAAATGCAAAAAAAATCTGGAAGTCAGTTCACCAAAGTATTCTTAAAGCCTGTATAGATACAATTATAAGATGCTCTTTAAAGGAAATAAAGAATTTAAATAATTGGAGAAATATTCAGTGCTTGTGGCTGAGCCATGTCAATATAATAAAAAAAAACAAACTACTGAAATTAATTTACATATTTAGTGCTATACCAATCAAATGATCAAGACAATAGACTAAACAAGCAAGAATCAGAAATGACTGAACTCAATAACGATACATATGACAAACCCCATAACATAAATTAATGATGAGGAAAACATTGCAATTAACAAGAATTCCTGGGAAAACTGAAAAGCAGTCTAGCATAAATTAAATTTAGACTAACATATTGCCCCATATGCCATAATAAGTTCAAAATGGATACACAACCTTAATATTAAAGGTCATGCCATTAAAAAAAATGAAAGAGAAAATAGATCAGACACCTTTCACAAACACATTTATGGAGCGAATTCTTAACCAAACAAGAGATAAAGGTGATTACAAATATACAATATATAAATTTCAATTTCATAAAATTGCAAAGCTTTTATACAAATAAAAATAATATGACTAGGATAAAAAAGGAAGCATTTGGCAGGGAAAATTCTTTGAATCAAATTTCGCTGATGAGAGTTTGATATCCAAGATATATAGGCAGCTAGGTGATATAGTGGATAAAGTGTTGGGCCTAGAGTCATAAAGACCTATGTTTAAATTCAGCCTCAGATAGTAAATAGCTGTGTGACCTGGGGTAAGTCACCTAACTTCTGGCTGCCTCAGTTTCCTCATCTGTAAAATGTGCATAATAACAGCAACTACCTCCCAGGTTCTTATAAAGGTAAAATGAGATAATATTTGTAAAGTGCTTTGAAAAACTTAAAACACTATATAAATACTAAATACTAATAATATTAATCATTACTGATGGAAATATATAAAATCAAAATATTCCCTAATAGGTAAGTAGTCAGCAAATATGAGCTAACAGTTCACAGAAAAATGTCAAATAGTTTAAAACAGTGATTTGAAGAATAATTCAAATCACTAACGATAAGAGAACTGAAAATCAAAACAACTCTGTGATTCCACCTCACACATAGAAAATTAGTAATGATTGCAAAAGATAGGAGTATCCAGTGTTGAATGAGTCCTAGAAAGATGGACACACCAATGCATTGTAGGCAAAGCTGTGAATTGATACAATGATTTTGGCAAGCAATTTTGAATTATTTGAAGAAATTTCAAAGACTGAAATGTCCATACCCTTGGACCTAGATATTCCACTGTTAGGCAAATACCCCAAGGAAGTCAATGGTAAAAAGGAAACCCCATATTCACCAAAACATTTATAGCAGCACATTTTTTTTTTATAGCAAGAACTGAAAACTAAATAGACACCTATCAATTGTGCAATGGATAAACAAGTTGTAGCACATGAATATATACAAAATGGCTATGCTGGAATAATCGACGAATATAAAGAAGTTTGGGATGATTTGTATAAATCAATAAAAAGTGAAAAAAAAAACCCAGAACCACAAAAACAACATACACAATGACCATAACAATACAAATGGCAACAACAATCAACATAAAAATTGAAATTGAATACTTCAAAATAATTATACCTAAGCTTGATTCCAAGGAAGAGATATGAGAAGATGCCTCCTTCTCTTCTTTGCAGAGGTAGAGTGATTATGAGTATGGAATACTACAGATTATGACAGACTCTTTCTATGCGTTACTTAGTTTTACAGAATTATTTTTTTCCCATTAAAAAAAAATCCTTGTTATAAAGGATGGTTCTCTGGGAGGGAGATGACTTTGCAAAATGCAGGTGATGCAAAAACAAAAGATATCATTAAAAAATATTTTTAAAGGAAAATTCATAGTCAGCATCACACTGTAAATCATATGCAAACCTGATATGCCAATCCAAGATCTTATTCTGTTATGTAGTTATGTAAACTTAGAGCTGTAACTAGGAATTTGATGGCCTAAGGCCAATGCCACAAATTATGTGTGGAATAAGCAACAGGAAAGGGATGCCATTGGATTGAAGATAAGACTGGAGGATACAGAGGAGTGCATGCTACGTGGTTGTTTACCATTTTAACTAATTATTCTTGTTAACTACTTAACTTGCTAAGAGAAACACTACACATTTGGAGATACCAAGCTGGACTTGTACTTAGAGAAATAGGAGTTCAAATCCTGCCCTGACATACTGTCTTTATGTAGATGGGCTAGTCTTATTGCTGCTGTAAGACTCTCTAAAACTCTAAGACATGGGTAAGTTGCTAATCTATATCATTATATACAAATCCACACTGGGGATTTCTACTCTACAATGGAAATAACAGATTTAGGTCAAAGGTGGAAAAAAAAGGGCACTCAATTATGTTATTTATGCATTGCTAACAGACTGCAAATGTTATCAGTATTCTCTAAACTTGGTATCCTGGGGCAAAGTCTTGATCACTTTGCTCTAGTTATATGCCTTAACTATGTATCCAAGGTCACACAAATTTCTTCATTCATTTTGCAAGTTCTACATCTTTTTGGCTAAGAGAATTAGATTCAACAAGGCATTAAGCATATATACATATATATATATTTATACATACAGAGTACATTAAATATTGTATATATATTATTTACATATACATTAAGTGTATGTGTGTATACACACACATATATATACATACATACATATATATCCATATATCAATATATCTATATATACTCTATTTAATGTGAAACAACTTCTCTAATTATTGTAGGAGCATTAATGCCAGTGTTATAATTAAACTTTTGGCTTGCTGATGGAATAGATGGCTGCAATCAACATATTTGCAAAGATCTCTCATTGAGATCCACACTTGTTGAAATTTGATGATTGTTCTCATAATAATACCTGACATTCATATGGCTCTTTTTATACAGGGTGTCCCAAAAGTCTTAGTGGGACACATTTAATTTGCTAAAACTTAAAACTTCCACTGGGACTTTTGGAACATGCTGTACATTTTCTATTTTGAGCCTTATAACAACACTGTATAGTAACCACTATCAATATGGGTCTCCACTTTGCATATGAGGAAACTGAGCCTAATAAAGTTTCAGTGACTTGCCCAGGATGTGACACATGGTGTAAGAGGCAGCATTTGAATTGAAGTCCATGGCCAGCACTCTATTTATTAGGCCACATTGACTCTCTGACTTGAATGCAGATTTTTTTTTGCATGTTCCTCATTGTGGATATCATCCGGAACATAAAGGGGAAGGAAGGAAAGGAACATTTATTAAATACCTACTGTGTGCCAAGCACTGTACTAAGCACTTTGTAAATATTATCTCATTTGAGCCTCACAACAACCCTGGGAGATAGGGGCTATTATTATCCCCATTCTACACTTGCAGAAATGAGGCCAGGCAGGGGTTAAGTGATTTGGCTGGAATCACATAGTAAATGTCTGAAGCTAAGTTTGAACTCACATCTTCCTGACTCCAGACCTAACACTCTATACACTGTGCCACCTAGGTGCCTCATAAATTAAGGGAGGCACAGAACACTCTGATCTGCTTATAATAATAACTAGGAGAAGGTCATGGGCTTAACAAACTAGTCCATGCTGTTAGATTTGTACACACTTGAAAACATTTTTATGTTAGGTAATGTTTAGCTAGGCAGTATTTTCACTCACAGAATTACAAAATATTTTCAACTTTACTTTTAGCAAGGACACAGCAAGATTTTTCACTGAACATATGCATTTGCATGCACAGATAGACAAACAAGGAAACAAATCAATAAACTTCCATTTTCACACTTTCAAGCCAGAGGAGTGTTTCCCAATCTACCAAACAGATGAACTGAGATTGTTATAGGTGGAAAAAGTAGAATGCAGAAGAGAAAATATCACAGATTAGTGGTGACTTTCTTTAAATAGTGATCTTCTTTATGCAATTAAAATATGATTCACTTCACAACAATTCTATCTCTAAGTAAGTTTTCAGGAACACATCAACTACCCAAAGCAAAATGTGTTTGTTTTCCTTTCAAATGCAGGTGCCTCAGTGGGTCCATAATCCCATGGCTGTGGGAGCTTCTTTGGGTGATAGATTTAGAGATGAAAGGTTCATCTATTTCATCCATTTCATTTTATGAATGAAGAAACTGAGGCCCAGAGAAGTTGTGTCTTTCCCAAGACAAGCTGCTAATCTACATCAGTGGATACAGAAACATCCTTAAGGACTTCCACACCACAATGAAAACCACAGATCTGTGTCAGCAAACAAACACCAAGGACAAAAAAGAAAAAAAATGATGCTAAAGCCTGTTATTTCTACAATAGATAGAGTGTCAGGCCTGGAGTCAGGAAGACTCATCTTCCTAAGTTCAAATCCAGCCTCAGACACTAGCTGTGTAACCCTAGGTAAGTCCTTTAACCCTGTTTGCCTCATTTTCCTCATCTGTAAAATGAACTGTAGAAGGAAATGGCAAACCACTACAGTGTCTTTGCCAAAAAAAAAAAAAAAACAAACAAACAAAAAAGAAAAGTAATGGAGTAATGAAGAGTGGGACAGGACTGAATCAACTCAACAACAAAGACAACAAATATTGTCATCTTCCAATTTTGGTTCCATGGACAATGCCTCAATCACCATGGTCTGGTTATGGCTCTGTCCAAGATCACCCAAGTTTCTTATTATATTCTGTAATTCCTAAAGCAGAGCTGAAGTTTGGACCCAGATGCCAGATCCAGTGCTGTTGGCACTCTGTCCTACTGTTCTTACATCAGTGAAGAATAAAAAAAAATCCCTGCCCTCTCATCCTGAGTAATTTTTTGCTATATGTTTACATAAATCATCTGCAGAGGATTTATTAAAAAACTTAGAGACCTTCCTCTAGATCTTTTAATACCTAGGCCATAGAGCCAAGATCAATCAAAAAGACCTGGGCTTAAGTCCTGAATCTAACATATACAGGTAAGTGTGTCTCTGGGTCTCTGGGCAAGTCACAGAATGTCTTGGTTTCCTAGGCGGTGTTCTAAGAATATACATTATAGAGCAGGTGCTGACTTGTATTGGTAAAGGGAGTTTCCTCACTTGGAATTTTCCTATACCAATAAAATCACAGATCTAGTCTAACACACACACACACACACACACACACACACACAATGCAGTAGATAGTGTCCATATTACATGACTATTTTTTTTAGTCATCTATGTCCATACCCTGTGTGTGTGTGTGTGTGTGTGTGTGTGTGCAAATCATCATCAAATGGTAGTCAGATACAATGCAGACTTTAGTGAGTATTTTGTGTCTCATATTATAGGTAACATTTCCCTTCTGGGAATGATGTTTATTTCATACACAACCAGCCTACTCTTGAGTAGTCATGGTAACAGGATACAGAGATAATAAAGATAATTGAAATCTACAGATCATCTTAAAAGTCTCATGTCAATTTTCTTCCTCACAATTTTTTATCACAGCTGCTAAAAGGGAACAAAATTGATTAGTCTGAAATGCATAACCTCTCTATTCCTCCGATCAAGGCTTATTACTATGCTTGACAAATATAGGTACTTGATAAATGGTTGTTGATTAATTGATTAATCATTCTCTATGACAGATACTAATGAGGTAAGTCATAACAATGTGGGACAACAGGATCTTTGTTCCAGGACACCAGCATTTAGAGTGCACTGAAAGCTTAGAAATAACTGAGCCTAGCACCAAGTTAGTAAGAATAATTAGCTAAAATTAGAAGCTACCAAATGGCTCACCTTTGTTCCCAGGTGAAGTTCCCCACAGCCCTGTCCCATCCTGCTCCTTCTGGTGTCATCGTTTTCCAGAAGCAACTTCTCTGTATCCCAGGTTTTCTACTCACAGATTTGTATGTACTAAGATTTCTCCCTTCTCACCTGGATTCATCTTAAAATGTTGATTACTGGATAAGTTTTGTGCCATACATCTTGCAGAACTTATCCAGTACCACGATTACTAGTTTTGCCTCTCCTAATGATCAGAAAATAGGCAGGAAAAGAAGCAGAAAAGCAAACAGCATTTTCTCTTTGTAGAATGATATTCAAAGCCCTGGTTATACGATTATGTTGCCCCACCACCAGCTGCACAGTAATATCAGCACTGTAACTTCACACAGTAGGCATTTGACAAATGTGGCTAAATTAGCTAATTGAGTCACATATATGAAGACTGGACCTAGATTTGGCCTATTTCCATCAGATTGGGTCAAATTTGGTCTACAGTCTCAAATGTTGCTGGGAGGAGATGAGAAGGCTGCTACAGATAGGCTGACGATTATTCTATAGGAATCCCAGCTCAAAATATGCATGGCAAAACTGTTATCACGAACATGAGGAGATAATAAAAAATCATTTTCCTGATTGCCTTATGAATTTCCTGAACCAGACTTCTACCATGGGCAGATGGGTTTCAGCTGAACTTGACAGAGATAGGAAGGGACATGACCCTACAGAGTACTCAGCATCCCTTTCACCATGTTGTTGTCACCTCTTTTTCAGGGAGTATTGCTTATCTCTTCCTGTTTTCAGTGGTACGTCTGTTTATCTGATTTATTACTGTGTAGATCATAAACCATGTCTTCTCTGAAGTGTCTACTATTCTGTGATGTTCATTCCTATTGCAATACACCATAACTTATAATGAAATTTGTAAAAAGAGAATTCATGTAGCCAGTTCCTCCATTGATCTTTTTGCCCAACATGAGCTTTAAGTAGGTAATATTCGAAAGTCATCTGTGATTTTCTTCTATGACTTCATAGATCATAGCTAGAAAAAAAAGTTAGAAAAAAAATTTAGACAGTGTCATACTCAATTCTTTTTTTTAATGAGTGAAGAAAATGAGGCCCAGAAAACTCTCACGTGCTTTGGTTGAGGTCATAGAGGATGTAAATGGCAGATCGCGGACTTCAACTCAGCACTTCACACTCCAAAGCTAGCAGTTGTTTCCACTATACACACTACCTCATATAAGTCTTAGTAAGTTTGCTGAAGTACATACCACTTAGGTGAGTTGCTCAGGAAGGAGGAAGAGATCAGAGGTAGGATGTGAATGGAATCATCCTGCCTGACACTGAGCCCAACACTATCCATTACTGCCATGTTGCCTAAGACTGGTTAATAGCATATAGACAAACTAGTAAATAAGCAGGTTTATTTAAAAATAAAACAATTTGAAAGTCATTAGAAGAAAAAGTAGAAGCCCAAGATTCCTGGAGGCTTATAGACTTTGCAAGACTTGAGGCTCTGTAGACCAATGAAAGTAAACTGTTCTGGTCTACCCTTCACTGAATCATCCAGATAATAGTAAAATTATCTGTGTCCATACATTATATAGGTATTATCATAGGTCAAACATTGATAAATGTGTGCTTGATTGAGGTGATATACTCATTAGAGCCTGCCGAGGCAGGTTCAGGGCACAGGGAAAATCACATTGTGTGCTCACCACCACCAGCACCAAAAGTGAAGCTGAGTTAGACAGACCACGTGAAAGATCACATAAGTATGACACACCATCTCAGGGAGGCCTTTAAAATGTAAGAGTAATTCTGCCTTGAGAATCAAACATGAGGAAATGATTTATGCCTTCTCTTTCTCTCTCTCTCTCTCTCCCCCCCCACACACATTATATGGCTTGACTATACACGCACACACATGTATATACACACATTTACATATATACATACATACACATACATGCATGCACACATATATGAACTCTCAGGGCTTTTTCTTAAGTACCCTCTGAACAAGTTACCAACTTCTCTCTTGTGGGTCCCTCAAGATCATCTCTAGAACCAATAACCCCAGGGCCATGGTCAGTTACGCTATTTCATCATGTCCTCTATACCCAATAAGCTTCAAGAGCTCCCTCTTACCTCTAGGATCAAATATGAATGCTTCTATTTGGCATCCATCCTCCTTTAGGGGGTGAGGTCCTTATTAGCCTTACTCCTACTTACCTTTTCTGTCTTATTACTTCTCCTCCAGTTCTCTTTGGAATAGCCAACTAGTCTTACTGTTCTTCACCCAGGCCACTCTACTATGTGTGCCCATTTGCATTGGCTGTCCCTCATTCCTAGAGTGCATTCCTAACTCCACCTCTGCCTTCTTTTAGAGCTCACCTCACATACTACAATCTACATGAGGCTCTTCCTGATCACTTTACCTGCTAGTGCTTCCCACCAAAATTATCTGATGTTCCTTTTGTTTGCTCTTATATGTATTCATGTCTTCTCCCCTTATAAAATATAGACTCCTTGAAGGCAGGGATCTTCCTTTTTCATCTTTTTCTCCAGCATCTAGCACAGTGCCTGGCACATGGTATGCACTCAATAAATATGTATTGATTAATCCCAGTTTTGTTCACATTGTATAGTATGGAGGGAATTCCAACCCCACACCCAAAAGCACTCAGTTTTCCTTGGGCCATTTACTATAGAAATACAAAAAAAGATATATTATTTCATCAATGTTGGGACTTTAACATGAATAGATCTCAACCTGCCTGCAACTTAATAGGTAAGACATAGGGAAGTGCATGAGATATAGAAGTTAAGTGTCTCACAGAGGGTTAAAGAGTAAACATTAGAACTGGAATGTGAACCTACCCCTTCCTGACTCAAAACCCAGCATTCTAGCCATTAGACTACACTGTCTGCTATTCATTATTTTGAACAAAATTTGTAGGTCTTTTAATTTCTACATGTTCTCAAATTCTCCTTGTCCTTTATATTGATAGCAAGAGTCAAACCTACCTTACACAAAGAGCAGTTTAGTCTCCATTAAGAGAGAACAACTTTTTTTTTTTGACCGTATAATAACAGTCCTGCATGTTTCATTAAGCTTTATAATTAAAAATAACTTTGGAAAAGCTTCTGGGCAGAGATTGCAGCTGCCAAGTTTGAAGCAAAATCAGTATCATCAGCCAAGTTATGGACTATCATGAAAATATGGCTTTCTATTTCACAGGGGAGGTTGGCTGCACTGAAGAATTTCATGGAGGCTGGCAAGAACCCCATCTGATTCTGGATAGCCTTGCCATTCAAACCAAGTACTGCTTATCAATATTAAAAATATGGTTAAGGTCTGCAGAACGAGGTTTCTAGACTTTCCAAGTCCAGTAAAATATGATGGATTTGGACCTCACTAATGGAGAATGAGTAATAAGTTGGAGTTAGATTGATTTGGTTTATCTTTGCATTTTCTATGAAAATAGCATTTTCTGAGCAAAAGTGTTGTAGAAGATTACAGGGGAAATGTTTGGCCTACTTAGACTTTTAAAGAACTTAAAAAGCTTCCTTTTTCAACCAGTATCATTTGCATATAAAATGCATGAATTACAATAATAAAATAACAATAACTGACCTATATATCTATATCTATCCATCTCTGTCTCTCTCTCTGTCTCTCTGTCTCTCTATGTCTCTCTGTCTTTGTCTCTGTCTCTGTCTCTCTCTTTAGAGTTACAAAGTAATTGTAATACACTATAAAGAAAAGTCAAGCTGAGAATAGTATAGTGACTTGCCCAAGGTCACTCAGCTACCAAGTGCCTAAGGAAGGATTTGAACTGAGAAATTCCTTATTCTAGGTCCAAAACTAAATCCACTAGGCCAAAATGCTTTGCATTTTAAGAGATTGTTACACAATGCTGTCATTAAGATCCAATGGACAACACTTTATTCTGTTGCTTTTTGTGTCTCATGTTAGTAAAATTTCATCTCTTAAAAATATTCTATAATTTAGACTGAATTTTTACATGTGTTCATTGGTCTAAACTAGTAAAATTTTACTAATGACCTCACATAAGCAGTATCACAACCACTTCTATATAGGTTTGATAATTATTGGGGAAATTAAATCAAGAAATATTCCTTACAGTGATCAGAGAACCCAAGGAGAGTTTTGTCCCAATTTTCCACTTTATTTTGGCTTTGGAAACTTGACCCTAAGCTACTTTTCAAGGATTACCCATTTGTTCTTTTTTAAACAAAAGTGGCTTATTAAGTCACTTGGTGCTATTTCCCTAAGGTATCAAAGGTTTTATTAACTGTAAATTCTTAATGTCATTCATCCATTCACGATAAACTTATGGGACAAGTAGGTCACAGTACTTATGTGTATAGAGTGTTAGAGGTAGAGAAGCCCTGAATTTAGGTCCCACCTAACACTTACTGGTGTGAGCATAGACAATGTACTTTACCTCTGTCTCCCACTATCTCCCACATAAATACAAATATACACATACACATATACACATATGTACATATATACATACACGTGTAATTACATGGGTATGTGTGTATGTTTGTATGTATGTAGTTTAAAAAATTAAACATTTACTAAGCATCTACCATGTTCCAGGCAGTGTGCTAAGTCATTTACAAATATTATTTCATTTGATTCTCACAATAACCCTGTGAGGCATATAGATAGATAGATAAATAGATAGGCAGATAAATAAATAGATAGATAGATAGATAGATTAGATTAGATAGATAGATAGATAGATAGATAGATAGATAGATAGATAGATGGATAGAGATACATACAATGCAGTATGTTCTCTTTGTATATTTATGTATGTGTGTATATAATATATATGTATATAATTCTCTCTCCCCTATATGTGTGTGTTTGTATACTACATCATAGGAAAGAGAACTTATACTTGAAAAATGAAAAAAAAAATTCCCTCTACAATATATCCAACAAGCAGTTATCTAATCTTCTTGAAGAGATCAAGCAAAGGGTATACTGCTATCTCCCAAGGCAATCTGTTCCATTTTTACAGTCCTAATTGTTAGGAAGTTTGGATACCCACACTAACCTCAAACAGTTAACAAGTTGAACAAAGCACTGAAGTCCTTATTATGTGCCAGGCAGTGTGCTAAGCACTAAGGGTACAAAGAAAGGCAAAAATAGTACCTGCCTTCAAGAAGCTTTCATTCTAATGGGGGATAGAACATACTAATAACTATGGACATATAAGATATATAGAGTGTAAGTGGGAGGTAATCTCATAGGGAAGGCAGTAGCATAAAGTGAGACCTAGAAAGACTTCTTGCAGGGTTGTAGTGAGGTTCAAATTAGATAACATTTTACAAAATTGAAAGTGCCACATGAGAATGAATTCTTATGATCATCATCATTTCATACATTTTACATCTATAATATGTTATACAGACAAATGACCTGAAGATCTTTATTTAAGTCTGATCATAGGATGATAGTATTAGAGCTTCAAGGAACCATGAGAAAATATAGTCCTAGTACTTAATTTTTCACATGAAAAAAATGAGGCTGAAAGAAGTGGTAAATCAATGAACAGTCCACGTATTCCCTTGGTATCTATGGAATGTCAACAGATCTTGAGGCAGCCCCTCAACATGTTGAGTAACAGTCAGTGTAGGATATTTGAAAGGATTTGGATAAGAGTTGCACAAGATGAGGTGGGGGAAGACTGCAGTCTGCACTGTACAAGAGGGAATCCTGAGATGATGGTTTATTTGTCAGTATTGAATACCCTAGAGCTGAATCATAAAGAGCTTTGAATGCTGGGTCAAAAAGTTTGTATAGACACAGAAGCTGGTGTAATGATGTCTCTGGGCAACTGTAACTTGGAATTTAGACCCATAGGGCAGTGGAGGGGGAATTATAAAATGACAATACCCAATTAAGATAATGAACCACATTCTGAATTTATTGGGGAGGAGTGAGAGTAACTACAAGGTCCATCAGTGCCAGCAACAAGACTCTACACAGGATAAAACAACCTTCCAAGAGTCATAATAATGATAGCTAACATTTATATAGTGTTTATTATATGCCAGGCACTGTGCTAAGAGCTTTACAATTATAAGCTCATTTAATCCTCATAACAATCCTGGTAGGTAGATGCTGTTATTATTCCCCTTTTACAGATGAGAAAGTGAGGCACACAGAGATAAAGTGACTTGCCTGGGGCCACAGAGCTAAGTATCTGGGGTCAAATCTGAACTCAGGTCTTCCTAATGCTAGGTCCTGGTATTCTATCCACTTTGCCTCCTGGGGCAGAGTAAGAGTCTGAAGGTGGTTGGAGAACTCAAACTATATATCAACTCTTGCTCTTGGTCTTATGTATCAGTGGGTATGAGAGAAAGAGCATCCCAGGGAGAGCATCAGGAGCTGAAGTACCTTCAAGAGGAAGGAATGTGAAAAGACTTCCATGACAGAGGAGAGTTTAATCAGAAAGGAAGGCTCCATTGGGAATAGTGGAAAAGGAGAGAAGCTAAGGACTGGGATCAGAGGAGGATTTAGGTTGTTTGTTATGAGAAGGAGACAGGATGGGAAGAAGAATGGGAACTTCTGGCCCCTACTTCCTTCCATGATGACCCCATGCTGATTCTCACTAAGTTTACTGTGGGATCCAGAGGGCATCTGTTGTCAACATCTATTGCTTTCCCATATAATTCTGCTCTAATTCCAGGCATACAAATAGTATGATCCAAGTTCTCGGAACATATGACTTATGAAGGGTAAGCTGCTGGCAGCTTGAGAGAGCTTCAGAGTAGAAAGCTGTGAAGATCACAGAATCCCAGGGAGTTGGGGGTGGGGGAAGAGTTGTGAGAGATGGTCACTGGGCAGCCAGTGCTCCTACAAGGGGTAAGGAAGTATAATCTAAAAGATTTTAAGGAACTCTTTCAGATGTTAGAGCCAAGGAAAAGCTTTGACTTTGTGCAGCCAAGCATGACCTGGTTGAAATCCACTTTAGTTGTCAATGTAACTACCATGCTGACATATCTTCAGTCAGCCCCAAGGAAGTTCTTGTTATCATCACATTTACAATTCAGATGCAATCAGGCCAGATAGAACCATGCTAGGCAAGACAGCAAAATGAAACAAAATGTAGTTCCATGTTGTAAAGGGTAAGGCACATTTTTAGCACTGACCTCTTAAAAACAAATGTTTCTGTGTTCCTTGAAGGTTTCACCAACCTCATGAGAGAATCTATTTGCAAGCAATATATATTTCCTACAGTGTGCTTACTTTCTATTTTTATAAAGGAATATAGGTGATGTGATGGATAAAGAGCCAGGCCTAGTGTTAGAAAGACCTAAGTTCAAATCCAGTCATAGGTACTAACTAGCTATGTGACCCCAGGCAAGTCTATCTCAGTTTCCTCATCTGGAAAATGGAGATAAAAATAGCACCCATAAATCCCAGGGTTGTTGTGAGAATCAAATGAGGTAATAGTTAAGAAGTGCTTAGTACAATGCCAGGCACATAGTGGGTACTTAACAAAATACTTATTCTCCTTTTACAGCTTTTTTTAGCCCGAAGTAAAAAAAAAAAAGAATCTTGAATTTTAGTGTTTTGAATGAATGAATAAATGAATGAAAAATCATTTACTAAACAGTCATTACAGACAAACAACTGTGTTGAGCACTGGGGATATGAATAGAAATGTATGGCAGCCCTTGCTCTCCAATGCTAACATTCAAATGGGAGGGACAACACACACACATAGAAATATAAAATGTATATATGTATAGATGTGTGTGTCTGCATCTATCTATCTATCATCTATCTATTTCAGCTACAATTCTAATTACAAAGGCCCAGTGGTCCTTAGAGTACAGCAGCAAAGCAGAAGGCAATGGATTTCCTTAGTGTCATTTGCATTAATAAAACCACTTCCATTGAATCATTTGATCTGTGAAGAATTTTGGTGGCTATAACTTTGTTTTCTGCTTTTCCAGTCTCTGTGGCTGCTGAGCAAATGAGAGCTACTGCAGCACCCGTTGAGGTAGTAGCCAGATCAATTCTGTACAAGGATTAATGTTCTGAATCATGGCTAGAGGGGGCAGGCCTCTGGCCTTGGTGGCACTGCCATTTCTAGGGCTCTTAGGCCTACCTACTTGTAAATGGCATTTAGTCATCAGTTGGTACTGGTGGTAGGGTGATGGTGGTATCCTTCTCCATAGGGGATCCTTCTCTGGTTGACAGTTGCAGGGGCCAGAGCTAAAGATAATTTCTCTGCAGAGGCAGGGTAATTTCTTAGCATTTAAGATAGTGAAACACTAATTTTTTTCTTTATTCATTACACAAGAATTTATTAAATGACTACTAAGTACCAGGCTTTATTTTCGGTGCTGGGGACACGATGACAAAAACAAAACATTCCCTACCCTTAAGGAACTTACATTCTTTTATGGAGGGAGAGGGATATAATCATAAAAAGTAAAATATAAAACTTGTACAAAGTCTTCCTGAGGAAGACAATAGCAACATAGGGAACCACAATTGGCTTCCTATAGGAAATGGCATTTGAGTAGGGCTTTGAAGGGAACTAGGGATTCTATAATACAGAGGTAAGGATAGGGACATGAAATCAAATGCTATAATCAATGACAGCAAGAAGGTCAGGTTGTATAGAACATAGACATAAATGGAACTAAGAGACTATAAAGGCTATAAACTATAAAGGTATATTGAAGTCAGAATGTGAAGGGCCTGAAAAGTCAAACAGAATTTTATATTTTTTATCCAGACAAGAAAGAGAGTTACTAGAACTTCTTGAGCAGGTGAGTGACTTGGTCAGACCTATGCTTTAGGAATATCAATTGGGCAACTGTATAGAGTATAACCGGAAGAGGAGAGAGACTAGAGGCAAAGACAACAATTAGTAGGCTACTACAACTGATAAAACTAGAGGTGACAAAGGTTTTAATTAGGAGAGAGTTGTGTGAATTGAGAGAAGAATAAAGATTGAGATATATTTTAAAAGCATGGAAGAATGCACTAGAAAAAAGAGTCAAACATGACTGCAAAGTTGCAAACTTAAATGACTGGAAGGATTGTGGTACTTTGAGAGAAATACAGAAGTCAGAAGAGAGAGATTGGGAGGAGGGAGAGAGGAGATAGTGTGTTCTGTTTTGGACCTGTAATACTTGAGATGCCTATCTCATATGCAATTGGAAGTATACAATGACAGCTAGTAATGTTAAATGAGAGTTAATAAGAGAAACTGGAATTATATACAGAAATGCATAGATATATGCATGTATGTATCATAAATAAATGGAGATGAATGGAGAGAGAAGAAGAAGAAAAAGAAAGAAGAAGAAGAAAGAGAAGAAGAAGAAGAAGAAGAAAAGAAGAAGAAGAAGAAGAAGAAGAAGAAGAAGAAGAAGAAGAAGAA
>NW_020954619.1:455548-468076 GCF_900497805.2 Vombatus ursinus
GAAGAAGAAGAAGAAGAAGAAGAAGAAGAAGAAGAAGAAGAAGAAGAGAGATCAGGACCTAACTTGAGTATATATGTACACAAGGAAAATTTTTTTTGGCAAAAGGGACTGAGGAGTATATCAACAAGATGGAAGAGAATCATAACAACAATATCTTGAAAACCTAAAGAAGAGAGAGTATTTAGGAGGACGAAATGGCCAGCTATGTAAAATGGTTCAAAAAGGTCAAGAAGAATAAGGAATTTTAAAAAATGGTCATTGAATTTGGCAAATAAGAGAATACTGGTTACTTTGGAGAGATTAGGATGAGATTAGAAACCAGATTGCAAGGAATTGAGAAATTGAGTGCCAGGTGAAAAATGTAGTTGTAACAAATATACAGCTTTTTCTAGGAGTTTGTTGAAAAAGAAGAGGAATATAATGGCAGCTTGATAATATAGGGTCAAATGATTTTTTAAAGGATGGAAGAGATATGGTCATTCTTGAAGAAAGCAGAAAAGGACTCAGTGTATAAGGAGAGGGTGAAACTTAATAATCAACATGAGAAGCTTGAAGGAATAAGATCTTAAAGGAGTCAAGAAGAGATTGAATCAAGAACATGAATAGAAGGGTTGGTATTTATACCCTTTTGTATTTTTATATTTAATTTATTCAGAAAAGATTGAGCTCTACCCCAAAAAAAATCAAAGAAGGAAAAGGGCCTATATGTACAAAAATAAATTATAGAAGCTCTTTTTTGTAGTGGCAAAGAATTGGAAAGTGATGAGATTTCCAACAGTTGAGGAATGACTGAACAAGGTATGGAATATGATTGTGGTAGAATACTATTGTGCTATAAGAAATGATGAAGAGGATGGTTTCAGAAAATACTGGTAAGACTTATATGAACTGTTTCAAAATGAAGTGAGCCAAATTAAGGAAGAACATAGTACATAGTAAAAAGAATATTTTAAAAATTAAAAAAAAAAACTGTGAAAGCCTTAGTAATTGATCAATACAATGACTCAGCAGAACTCCAAAGGGCTCATGATGAAAAATGCTATCCACCTCCACACAGAGAAATGATGGATTCAAAATGCAGATTGAAGCATATGTGTTTTTTTTTCCTTTATTTTTTCTTGCTTTTTTCTTCTGGAACATGGCTAATGTGGAAATATGTTTTGTATGATTTCATATGTATAATGGGTATCTTGTTTCTTGCCTTATCAATGGGTAGGGAAGGTAAAAGGAGGAAGAAGATTTGGAACTGAAAATTAAACAAAAAAAGTTAAAATAATTTTTTACGGATAATTTTAAAATAGTTGGGCTCCAGGTAAGCCAAATATACTTCAATATGCCAATAACCATGATTCCATCAGTTTAGATAATCTCACCATTTATGAAGATTAAAATCCCTCAATAATTTAATAGATGTTCTTTCAGATTTGCTATGGTCAAAATATCCATCAATGTTGTTGTCCGATGATGAACTTTTCAATCAAATAGCCAATTAACAAACATGTATTAAGTGCCCTACTATGTGTCAGGAACCAGGCTAGGTACTCTCTTAACCTTCTTGGACAACAAATATACAGAATATAACCAGACTCATAATTGCAACTTATCTGGATTATTAGATACCACCAGAACTTTTACTACTTTGGCCCAAACTCTGAAAATCCAGAGTTACCTCCATGTCATGATCAAGCATCAGAGACAGACATTAATGAAAGAAAGCAAAAGACCTTTGCAAAAAGAAATGAAACCATCTCAAATAGTCTATTTTTCCAATCCCATGTTCTTCCATTTTTTATTTTTCTTTTGATGGAAAATAGGAACATGCCCAGGGAAAAATGACATTAAAACAGGATTAGGATTAGCTTGGGTAGCAAAATTCTTGGAAAGAAAAAAAAATCTTCTCTGTCCAGAATCATGAATCTTATAAAATCTAAATAGTTTGAGTTATAATGTATCAAAATGTTTTCACTGCATTTGGATTACATTGGACTTCACATGCATTTTGTGCATTTTGTATGAAAACAAGATTTTGGTTTCTACATAGGTTTTTTGGTGTGAAATCCCAGCTGTGTGTGTGGAAACCCCTTTTGGCAGACTTCTCCCCTAAAGTTCTCATCATGGCATGGAGATAACCCTGGATGGGCACAGGCTATATCTCAGAGCTCAAGTCGAAAAGGCGCCTGGTAAGGGCAGCCAAGGATAAGCCTAGAGTAATTTCAGAGAGGTGAATTCTCTAGCCATGCAACTGTTGCCATGTGGAGGGAGAGACCACTCTAATAAAATTCAATTCTTCTGAAATATCAAAGCATAACCCACACCTATCGATATTTTGCTGTATAGTCTGAGTCACAGTTCCTTAAGGCACATTTCTTTTAAATATTGGATGGTAGGTGTGGAACAAAAAGCATTCTTTTTCAATCATGATACTCTGATATCTTTATTATAGGGCATTCTACCAGGGGACAGATCAGGTAAGTGTTCTCTTCTTTAGCTTAGGCATCAAATGTCTGAGTTAAATGAAATCTCCCTAAAGGAAAACTATTCTTAAACTTAAGTATTTTTCCTTTCTTGTTCTGTGATCAGTATAATTATTCTTATAAATGTTTAATACTTTTATGTAACTTCGCATTTATGCATTAGCCATTTTTAAAAATAATCTAAGTACATTTGAAAGCATTTAAGAAAAGGGTTTTATGATTTCTATTTTGGGGTTTAGTAGTTTCTAGGAGATGGTTTGCCTATTGTAAGATTACTTTTGTCTTTTGATTGCTCTGGTTTTGTTGAACTGTTCTCATATGAATAAACTTAATTACTGGTGGAGTAGGGCTTGAAAGTGACCCATAAAGAATTCATTGAATACCAGGCAGCCTTGAGAATAGCCAGGAATTAGACCACCCATGCAGAAGTGTCAAATGGTTTGGAGATCTGAGCAGTGAATTCCTCATCCGGGTTCACTAGTTTTGAATGATCACAGAGCATAATATCATGACTTTGAAGTTAAAAACAACAACAACAACAATAATAATTTATTATTGTACTAGGTCTACAATTATTACTTTTATTACTGGAACAAAAACAACAATAAGCATTTATGTAGCTCCTTAAAGTTTGCAAAAAGCTTTGCATATATTATCTCATTTGAACCTCAGATGAACCTGTGAGGTAGATGAGATAGTTATTATTATATCTATTTGAGTGACTGAAGAAATTGAGGATCAGAGAAGTTAAATGATTTGCTTGCATAAATATTAAACCAGAAGTGAGATTTGAACTTAGATCTTCTGGACTCCAAATCCATTCTTCTATTTGCCTGTTACATTCTTCCCTTTCCTTACTTCTCTGCTCCCATGTCTACTATCAATAGAAAAGTTTAAGATAAGGACTTTCAGTGTTTTTAGGCTAAGGGTTGAAAGTAACCTAAGGTTAAAGTAACCTAAGACATAATGCATCTTATAAAATTTTTATGAATAAGCCCTACAAATGTTTTACTTAAGGGGAAAAGAGAACACAGGGACATTGTTTAAAATGATTCTCCCTGAGGACATAGAATCATGTATTGGTAAACCCTATTTAATGAAAATGTGATGACAGTTTGTGTAGGCAAACCATTCTTGAATGTTTAAGTTACAAGGAAAGCTGTTGGGATTTTAAACATGACTATACTTAAAATCAGAACTGGATTTCAAAGTGGAAGGACAGAGTCCAGAAGAATATCACATAAAATTTGTTTATATCATTTATAAATCATGTGAGAACCAAAATTTTAATTAAATCTTGGTTAAAACCTATTGTACCACACTAGATAGTCAAGACCATTATCTCTACTCATTCAAGATATTTTTGTCTTAACTATCTGGATAATCTTGCATTAAACTTTTATTTTTCTTTGATTACAATACATGATAATTACAATGCATGGTAGTGCAAATGGGTAAACACACTCTAGACTTGGAGTCAGAAAGGCATGAGTTCAAATCCAGCCCTAAATGCTGACTAAATGTCTTTAAATATGATCTGTTTTGTGGTCATGACATTCAGATAATCCAGTGGTTCATAAATTTTCTCTCCTGGATCTCTTTTCCAGGTCATTTGTTTTTGCTTCATGATACCTTACTTTTTTTTACATTTCAGCCTTTCAACTTTGTTTTAATATTTTTTTGCCTCATGAAGTCATTGGCTTCATTTGGTCCATTTTAATTTTCAAAGTGTTTGTTGCTTGGATAGTTTTTTTTCTTTTTTTCTTTTTTTTTCTTTTTAGCTCTTGTGCCAAGCTGTTAACTCCCTTTCCAATTCTTTCTTCAATTACTCTCGTTTCTTTTCCATTTCCCCCTGAAGCTCTCACTGTCCATTTATAAAGATATTTTTAAACTCTTGCTTCATATCTTCTAGGAATTCTAGTTTTTAATGCCCAACCTGTGTTTTTCTCTGAGACAATAGTTGTAGATGTTTTGGAATCATTCTCTTCAGCATTTGTGTCTTGAGCAACCTTCCCACCCTAATTAAGGTAGGATTTTTTTTTGTTTGTAAATTCTTTCAGGCTGCTTTCTGATTTCAGGCTTGGTGTTAAGGTTACTCTGTCCACTTCTGGAGGGAATGTTTGGACTGGTCTTGTTGCTGCTTTCTTGGAGTATTTTGTGTTGTTTTATTCCAGTATCTCAAGAAGATGCTGGGGACATGCAAACTTTCAGTGCTCCTAAAGGGGTTGGATACAGGGCAAATTCTGATTGTTATCCCCTTGGTCTGAACTCTGAAAGTTCCTCACCTGGGTTTGGATCTAAGCAAGAGAAGACTGTTGTTGGACTCAGCTTCTATCAGTTAACTGTGTCGGTTCAGAGCAGCAGGATTGTAGACTCTATTTTGGTCTGGGATTCTTACCTTTGTTATTCCTTTGCAAGTTGGACTAGATGTTGGAAGTGAGACCCTGCTTCATACCTAAAGTCAGAGCCACACCACTGCTGCTACTGTTGCTATCTTCTGAGCTTCTTCCTTTCTCAGTAGACTGTCTATGGCCTCCCTACCTTTGAATTCCACTCCCTTTGGCAGGCCTTTTTCCCTTTCTCCTTCATAGTGAATAACATATTTTCCTGTATGTCTATTCTGTATTTATATTTCCTTGTATTTTAGTATAAGTCCTCATGGGCAGGAACTAGATTTTTTTTTCAGATTAGTTTTTATTTGCTGCCAAGACCTAATGGGCATATAGAAACTATTATTTGCTAATACTGCTTTACTAGAATTAAGGGACTCTCCTTGAAGTTTGAAGAGGGCAATTGTAGGTCATCTAACAGGAAATCTTTGCAGAATGGGTAGGTTCCATATGGAACTCATTTTTCTTAGAAATTTTGTAAGCCAAAAATACTAACATGGTGGAGATATACCCAGGATAGAGCCATGCTGGGTCTCAAAAGCTGTGAGGACAGGGGTGATGAGTTACTGACACATCATGTCTTGCGTTGTCATTGTCTGAGATGGAATAAGAGATTTAATTGACCATTGGTTGATCAATTATCATTGGGCTAATATTTAAGTAAGAAAGTGGACTCCCAGAAGAATCTCAAGTGAACTCTGAGGGAATCATAGTGACTAAAGCAGTATTTGGTAATGGCACTAGAGAAAGGTCTGGCTACATGGATGAGGTAAATGGTTCTTTTCCACACCTAAATTGTCTACATGATGTCCCCCTGAAACTTTGATATCTACTACAATACCAATGTGGGACCAAAAAATCCAAATGTCTGTTTTGAAGCAATATGAAGGTGGGATGAGGGTAAAGTAGGGCAGGAAAGGCAAGGCAACACACATTACATGCTTACTATGTGCCAGGCACTGTATTAAGATCTGGGGGTAGAAATATAAGCAAAAAGAAAGACAATCTGCATCCTTAAGAAACTTAAATTCTAATGGGGAAGACATACGAAAGGGAGCTAAAGAAACAGGGAATGCAGGGATGGGAGGAGATGAAGTTACTCTTGCAGGGGTATAATTTTGAAGTCCAGTAAATTAGGAGAAATGTTTGAAAAGGAATGAAGCTTGGCTTACCTATGCCATTTCACAAAATGGAGGATTCAGAAGGAAATCACCTCTGGGAGAAGGGAGTCAGTTAAGTGGAGAGATATTCCAGGGAGAGAGGGCTGCAGGGATGGTTGGGTATTCTAAAACAAGGAAACTGTAGATACTGAGGGAAGTCCCAAAATGAGATAGAATCTGGGAAATGATTTTAAAGTCTGCAAAATAGGAGCAGAAACAGAAAGGCAATCAAAGGCCTTGGAAAGAGGGAATATCTGATCACTGACATTTTTTTCATAATGGAGGCTAATGATATACTTTTCAGTTTTGCTATAGATAATGTGACAAAACAAAAGATCATCCACAATACTTAGAATCATATATTTAAGGCTGGAAAGGATCTTAGAGGTCATTTTATCTAACTTCATTTTATAAATAAAGAAATTGAAGCAGATAGAGATTCAATAACTTACCCAAAATTATACAACTAACTTATTTTAAATATTATTTCCTGGTGGCCAAGGATGTTCTTAAGATAGCAAGTTTTTCCCCTTTTCCACGTTTGAAGTAAAAAAAAAGAAAGTGCTTACTCATTTTTCTGTGGATGATTTGTCATGCAAAAGGATGGATTTTCCTTCATCTTTCTTTGATGGGAATTATTGTTTTTCGTGTAGGCATAAAGTATATTTGATATCATAAAACTGCAATGTAGATGGTGAATCTAAATAATGAACTGGGATGGGGAGAGATAACTATAAACTAATAAAATGAATTCAATCATTTACTGAACCAGAGGCATCTGTAATCAGTAAATGCAAAAGAACTGTAGGTATCCTTGAAATAGGAAACAGAAACATGATAGGTGATCCAGAAGTGGTTATGAACTTTGAAACAGTGAGAGATATGGAGTATGGTCACTAGAGCAGTAAAGCTAGTCTGGCTCCAACAGAAAACAGCATTCTCCATCAAGGCCAGAAGGATACTAGCAAGAATAGATACAGATCCAAGTGAAAAGGTAGACCTAAGGATAGAATAGTCTTTATTCATAGCTATTGAATCAAAGAGAATATCAAGGAATGAATCAGGCTTGAATGCAAGACTTCTAAGGATCTTGAATCTAAAATGGAATAAGAAATATGTTTTGCCAACTCATCCTTTTATGTACTTTCTTATTTGTTGTCTTTTCTCTTAATTGTCAAGCAAATGTTCCTTTTGAAAAGTTCAAATCTATCTGACGAACTAAGAAGAAATGATATTTTCACACCTCCATTAGGGAAAGGTACTCACCCCTAGTGGTGAGGTGGGGTAGTTGTAGCAGCCATGCTATGTCCTTCTTTCCTGGACCATCTCTTTACAAAGCCAGGTCTGAGAATAGGAATCTCTAGAGAGTTTTCAAAGAAGTAGCAGGACTTGCTGTGAGGTTTTTTCCCATCAGAATTAGAGTGGAACAGCAAAGTGGGAAATGAGGTGATTTCCACATAGCTAGTGAGCTTGGCGTATGACCAATTACAAATCTACTAGATCCAGCTTAGTCTTCCTTTGCACAACTAGAACCTGTGTTCCTCACCCTCAGTCAATATAACATCAGGAATGAATATCCTGTCTTTTCATTCCCTGTTAAGGGAATTGCCAAAAGCAAACCACTTCTTGCTGCTCTGGAGACAGTGAATTGTGGAGTGCCTAGAACCACTAAAATGGCTACTGGAGCCAGGGGGCTGACTCATTTAAATAATATCTTCTCTTCATAAACATATTGTGACTAAAATCTAAAGGGCAGATGCCACTTTCTGAGAAACAGGAAACCATCTTTTAAATGGATTTTTTAAAGATCCTGAGACTGTTGCATTCCAAGCTGAAAAGCATCTTTGGATCATATTTCTTGCTTAATATTTCACTCTCAGGCCCAATAAATAGTGGAAGCTTTGGGATGGCATAAGAGTAAACTCACTGTCAAGAAGATAACAGGAAGTTGTAAGGTGTTATTGTTGTTGTTTATTCATGTTTGGTTCTTCTTGACCCCATTTGGGATTTTCTTGGCAAAGATACTGAAGTGGTTTGCCTCAGTTTCCTCATTTTACAAATGAGGAAGAAAACAGCAAACTGGGTTAAATGACTTGCCAAGAGTCACACAGTTAGTAAGTATCTGAGGGCAGATTTGAACTTCCTGACCAAAGGCCCAGCACTCTATCTACTGTGTCACCTAGCTGCCCAGGTGCCACTACTATAGTATATTTTAAAGCCCCTCTGATTTAGAATTAACTGCATGTATTTGTCTGGCTTCATTAGAATGGTGCTTTGAAATTGACACCATCAACCTGATGTTGCCAAGATCTACCTTGTGTAATCTTTATTAGTCAGTTGGGCTCCAAAACTATAGGGGCCACTTCTAATTCTGAAGCAATAGTACCAGTCCCCGGGGCCCATGGAATGCAAAATTAGGAAGTGGCTCATGGCCATACACTTTTCCAGAGAATCTGAGAATCAGATTACCAACAGTGAGCTTCTTGAGAATTCTAAAAGGAAAATAACAATATGATGGTCTGTCCTTGGGTTCCTATTTTGATTATTTTAAATGTTCTTTATCTTTATGGTTCATTCAAGGATTTTTGTCTGGATCAGACACTTTGCTGTCTTCTGTTCAATTTTTTGACAATTAAAAACAGAAGTGGTGCATCCTCTGCACTCTAGGTGGGAGGTGGCTATTATATTTCAAGGTCTGAAGTTGTTTGTTTTTTTCACTCTATAGCCTGACTGGAGAGCAGATATATTGAATTATTACTCTTAAATCTGAACTTTCTAAAACCTCAAGAGATTTTATGGTTCACAGTGTATTGAGCTGAGGGGTAGAAGGGAGAGAGAAGAAACTGAGAACTTGAACTGAGAGAATAATGGACCCCAGAAGAGAAGGTTTCCTTCGAAATCTGAACATTTTGGTTTCCATATAATCCTGCAGGGCACTTTAGAGAGCACTGCATTTGGAGTCATGGGATCTGGGTTCAAATCCCAGCTCTGTCACTCATAGGCTGGTTATCTGTGGGCAAGTCACTAAACCTCTCTGTCTCAGTTTCCTCATTTTTGAAGGAGGGATTTGGGCTCCATAACGTGGTGCATGTCTGATTCCTTCCAGTTTTAGGCTATGATCCTATGATCCTTCCACAGAGCTGTGCTTTGTCTAGTAGACCATTGCTCAGCCATTCTCCCAAATAGGTCAATTCACTGTACTGCCAAAAGTCACAATTCTTGGAGGCCTGGGAGGATCTTTGGCTTCAAAATCCATCATGTATAGACATAGATGAAAATGCCTACACCAGCCTGTTCTGAGAGTAGTCAGACAACAAGGAGTGGTCAGAGAATGTTCTGGTACACACACATACACGCTGAGAGAGAGAGAGAGAGAGAGAGAGAGAGAGAGAGAGAGAGAGAGAGGGAGAGAGAGAGAGAGAGAGAGAGAGAGAGAGAGAGAGAGAGAGAGAGAGAGGGAGAGAGAGAGAGAGCCAAAATAAGTGCTTATTGGACCTCTTCTGTGTAAGACACTTTAAAAAAGGGAAAGTTACCAGAACACATGTAGGCTAAATGAAGCATGTTGCTCATAAAATCTTAGGAATGCTATTATAAGTGTAAAGATATAGTGGTTGATTTACTCAACCTCATTCCACTTAGAGTAAGTGATAAGATGCCCAATCAATCAATCTCATGTTCCAACTATGGAAAAGTCCTTCAAATTATAGTGATATTGTACAAAGACCATGTTTGAATAGGCTAAGGAAATCTGACTGTAATTCAGAGATTAGCTTTAAATTTATCTAGCAAATGAGAAATGATGGAGTCCAGAAATTGGAATGATTGTGGTTTTCCAGTGTACCTCTGAGGAGGAACCACCTGTGGGCCAAAGGGAGGTCTAGACTTTGGCTCTCTTTCCTCACCACCCAATCTGACCAGAGGAGGACTTTGTGAGTTTTGAATGGGTCTGGAGGATTTTGGATTTCCTATCTTTCCATAGTTCACCTAGTCACATCCCTGGATTAGCTTGGGAGCCAATGATAGATGAATACAGCTTCCTCTTGCTTAAGGGAAATGTCTAGAATACCCTTTAAAAATGGGAGAAAAGGAATTCCAGCGAACAGAAGCTGTGAGTTGCTCCTTTTTACCACCTGGGATCTTTAAGCTTGATCCCATTTTCTTTTTTACCCTATGTCTACTTGTAGGAGAATATGTCACCGATTTTTGGAGGGAAGGGGTGTTTTATACTATTTTAATATACTATCTTTGCATAATCCTGGAGAGGTCCTAAATTCTCCTATCTTTTGGCTTCAGCTTCAAAGGAGAGAGGACCCCTGATTTCAATCCCCACCTGCCACTCATGAAGGCATGCAGTACTGAGTAATCAATATTGCTCTATTTGTCCTCACAGCTTGGGTTAAAGCAAAAACCTGGGTTTGAGGATTAATAGAAAGTTGGTACTTGGGAAGCTAGTACAAACATGAACTTTATTATTATATGGAGCAGAAAGCAGAAAAAAGGCATATTCTCATGCACCTTATATGACAATACAGACAGATAGAGCTTCCGCCCTACAAATGCAAGAAAATCACCTAGCTTGAAAGGGAGGGAGTCGCATTGGGAAAAGTGCACAATCAAAGTTGGAATTCAAACAGGAAAGTTTTATGCCCTAAACATCGTTGAGGATATTCGATGCCATATGTGGGAGGAGGCTTTTCTAATGAGATCCAGACATGGTGGAAAAATTCCCAGGATCATTTATCTGTATCAGGCTTGAGTGGGAGGAGTTTCTTTCTTGGAACCAGAAATTGGTTGAGGATTTGAGGTGACTATCTAAGGCATCAGAAAAGTAGTGACCAAGAGTTTCATTCAATCAGAAGCTTTGATCATTGACTGTTTGCCTCAGGGTTAAAATAGGTCAGAATAGTGGAAAAGTACAAAAATGTCTGTCACTGTATGTTTTATTGGCATTAAGGCAACTTAGCCTAAGTGACTTTATATTGGAGTCCTATAACATCAAATAACATATTTAAAAAATTATAAGTATCACAAATAGCCACCAAAAACAAAAGAATCCCATTTATCAGTCTTTAGAGACAAGAGTTACATTAGTAAATATTCCTTTCTAAAAAAAAAAAACTACTTAAGGCTGATGGATTAAATGATTCTCAATTAATTATCTTGGGAGAGAAAGAACATTGGTGAGAACTTGATCTGATATCATCAGAGAATCATCCCTAAACCCTCAGGAGTACCTCTAGAAACTTTAAGAGAAGATGTAGCCTAGGAAAGTTGTAGTCAGGAGCTTGACTCTTTTTTGAGAGTGGGAGTTGGGATAGAGATCCTAAGAACTCACAGGGGCTACATAGATTTATAGATTTAGAATCGCAAAGAACCTTAGAGACCAGAGTCCAACCCTCTCTATTTTACAGTTGAAAAAATTTACATGCAGAAAAGTCAAGTGACTTGTCCAGAGTCACACAGCTAGTATCTGAGGGGAGACTTCTACCTAGGTTTTATGCCCTATCCACTACAGCTTACTGCCTTTAAATCTTTCAATCCTTTCTGCTGGATCACCTTCTATTCAGCACTGGTTCTCCCAGGAGCTCTGAGAGCAGCATCACTCTTGCTCTCACAGTTTAGTTACCATCCAAGGTGCTGAAAGGCATCTGTGACATCCACACATCTCTAGTAGTAGGGCAAGTGTACAAAGATTTCTGAACGGGCATGATCTGTGTCATCACCTCTGACCCTAGGGGCTGGGAGAAGTCAAAAACCATTTGATGAAGAAAACACAATATTGGTATAATTGCTTTCAAATCCCCTTCATAGTTCCCCAAAGGGAACCTTAAACTGGTATTTCATGGGCATAAGTTGGAAAACAGGACCAGTTATAGAACCCTAGTCAAGTTCCCTTAAACATGTTATCACATGGAAATTGCCTGGTTAGGGGTTGTTATTGTTGCTTTTCTAATGATGTTTATGTTTATAATAAGCACCTCAGTTTTACAATAGGATTCATTACTTCAGTCCTGATAATGAAGAAATAAGGCTCTCTGAAAATGGGAGTAGTACCAGTACGAGAGAAACTCGATTACGGAGTTAATTTAAAAGCATTCTAAGTTAAAATATTGTAAGTCCAAAACTAATCAGGTTAAAATACTTTGGCTGAATCAAGAATAAGCCAAACAAATACGTTTATAACTGTAACTGAGTTGAGAAAAAATGATGAGGTTTTCTTTAGTTTTATTCTTTTTTTTAAACTTATTGGTTTTTAATTCCTTTCAACAATGTTCAAGATTCTATTTTTTAAAAATTAACCTTGTTATTTCTTAAATTGGCCTCTGTACTCAGACACATCTTACATAACTTGTGAAGGATTGTCAAGGATCTCTCTCTCTCTCCCCCTCTCTCTTTCTCCCTCTCTCCTTTTCTCTCTGTCCTTCCTTCCTCCCTCCCTCCTTCCCTCCCTCCCTCCCTTTCTTTCTTTCTTTCTTTCTTTCTTTCTTTCTTTCTTTCTTTCTT